>NW_009606229.1:51101-54255 GCF_000690535.1 Cariama cristata | reverse complement strand
TGTAGGGAATATGAGGAGCAAACCAGCAAATACTGTTGCCAGTAAACCTACTGGGTTTAATACCCTCTTCAACCTTAGGATGCTGTGACAAGACTTGAAGTGGGACTAGCAAGGGATTCAGACTTCTCTGTTCCTCCAAAACTTCAATGCACTGGAATTAAGTTAGCTTTTTGTTTTCTGCTCCTTTATCTGCTGAACTGTAATGATATGCTCCATCAGGTCAAGGTGGTGAAACTTCATTGTTTAACTGGGCTCAAAGAAGTAACGGCCTTTTGCTATTTTCTGCGGAACACTGTAAATATAAATTATTGATTCCTGAAATGATTTTTTTCATCTTGGCATTTGTTTTTTATCTTTCTTAATAGACACAATGTTTAATTCACTGTAACTAAAGATACAGGGATTTTAGTGAGTTTTCTGTCAGTTCCCATAACTCATTTTGATGGGAACCCATTGGATTTTAATGGAAACCTATTAGGCGAACATATTGTGATCATTAATGAACTTGATGTGCAATTATACGGGGAACCACCTAAAGGTAATTAAAACCTATCAAAATCACTAGGGAATAAAGAGAAAGGAAGTTAGTCTTGTTTAAGACAATTAGTGTAGACAACGATCTGAGAACAAAATAAATGATCCCCGATGAAGAAAAGCTGTGTAGGTGGCTACCCTGGAAGATATAGGCCATGCAAACAAGTGTTTCTTTAGAAAACCAACAATTACAGTAGTCTGTTTTTTTCTATGGCAAGTGATCCTTTGACAGGGAAGTTCAACTTTTCCTTCCTATTGCCTAACTCTTTGACATTTTGCTAATCCTCTGGTTCTCTGGGTCTGGGGCAGAAGAGCACAGAATGTCCTTCTGATACCTCTGTGCTTGTAGATCCAGGCAGAGGGAAGCAAAGTGTGTTAATCCCTCTCGTTTCAGAAGGATCTGCTGGATGACATTATGCCTGGATTGTGCACACATACAATTTTCACCGTGTGTTCAGGCTAGCTGGAGAGGTTGCATACAGCTAACAGAGCAATACCCCAAAGGATGAATTCCAGGCGTGGCAGGCAGCAGTGCTGTGTTCCACCCTTATTCCAGGGACTCAAATGCAATGTAAATTTTCCTTTAGTCTAGTACTGTTCTGCCTTATTGAAATGCTGCTTGGTGCCAGGGACTTAGACCCCTAATGATGAAAGGCCAGCATCTCAAAGAGCAAGCAAGCTACAGGCTCAGAAAGTGCCCCCACATCACTGATAATTCCTTAAAATCACAAGAAATCCTATTGCTTGCCGACCACTAGACAATTAAAGGGTCCCCCACTCCATCGACATTGATCTGCTCTGCATGCCTTTGGTGCAGAAACAGGGAATGTAACGTAATTAGCTGGCGGGTGATGTCCACCAAATGTCATTCCTGAACACATTTGCTTTAGTCCCTATTCATCAGCATCAACAGCAAGGCTGCTTCCCCATCCACTGGCAAAGGCTTTCGCCAAGATTTTAGAATTCAACAATGAAACAGGCCTGCAACTAAAACATTTATCTGGCAGTTTTCCCTCTTTAAGTCAAAGTGTTATGTTGGCACACTGCGCTGTGGGTGGCGATTTGCCAGAGAAAAGCATGTGTTGGAAAACCTTGTTCAATATTATAGCAATCTCGTGCTCGCAAGCCTCGTACGACTTGAGGAGGAGACTGCCAGCAGGGTTCACAGCCGTCCTCCCCTCTTACCAGGGCAGGCATGGAGCAAAGCTCGACAGTCGCTCAGAGCAATCAAAAAATGAGGTGCTGCTGCACACAGCCTAGCGTGTTACATGTTGGGTTGAGGAGGAATCGGAAAGGTGGGGGGTTGTACAGGGACTGCCATTAGTATAAGTCAGCTGGTCAGCAGAAGGAAGCTTTGCGGAGGAGAGCATAGACATTGTTTTACATTTTTTAAATATTTCCCTGTGGGTCTTTAAGTTTCTTTGGGACTGGCCCAAATGTTGGACAGCTCTGGTGGGCTTTCTATATGGGGCAGGTAATCCACATTGAAGCAGAAAGAAAGACTACAGGGACTTGCCTGTAGTACAGAAAAACATATTGAGGAGGCAGCAGTAACTTAATATGCAAGAGAGGCCTGGATTCAGAAGTCAGTTGCATCATTCATTTAGCAACACTCAAGCCACAGAGCAAGAGCTGGGCTGCCAAGTGTGTGCACTGGGCATTGTGCTCCTGCCAAGTTACATCTTAGGGGAGCCAAGGAATGAGCCAGGACAAAAACAAGTGGATGAAATGGAGTACTACAGAGCCAAACAAAATCAGGACTCTCTTCTCCCTGCGCTCAGCTGACCAGGTATCTGGCCAGTGAATGGGACCAGGAGAACACTGACTGTGAACGGCTCTGACCATCCTGCTTTCCCTGTGCCCTGTGCTGATGTGGCAGAGGTGCCGTCGGCAGGGCAGAGCCTGTTGCCACAGTCGAGCTCAGCGCCAGTGGAGCCATTCCTCCTGCATACACAGCCAAGCACTTCAACAAAAATGTCCCTCTGACCATCCAGTTGAAGTTCAGCCTTTTGGGGCACTTACAAGCAGAAAGCCTCTGAGGCACGGAAGTCTGCTGCTGAAAGAAGGGCTCTGACTCAGCTGCAACTTCTGAGGCTGGTGCTGGGAGTCACTGGGTGAGCTAGAGGCCTCTGCTTTTTCAGACAGGATGGTCCAAGCAAGCCCTCTTGCCGTTGAGCTGGAGGTGTCTCCAGAAACTTTCCAGTCTGAGCACAGGCAAGACAGTGCAAATAACATACCTTCTGTTCTAAAACAGCTATCTACAAAGTTGTTATCAGAAATGACAGCTGAGTTAGACATCAAAAAAGCCATGAAATAGGTTAGCACTCCTTTTGCTTTTTCACATTATGAACACCCATAGCTCAAGGTCTTCAGACATACCTTTATCCTGCTGTCCCACTTCCCTCCCACTCCCTCCGCCATCCCCACAACAGCCTCCAGGCCAGATGTTCACCCAGTGCGTGGCACAGTGGCTCTGTGAATCCCACCAGACAATGATAAACTGTATCTCCTTTTTGCGAGCTGAGTTTTCTCGCTCAGCTATAGTGAGGGACAAATAATCTTTTTCACATCAATCTTTTCACTATAAAGTTATGCAATACCTTCAGGGCCTGTTTGAGAC
>NW_009606229.1:20039-51070 GCF_000690535.1 Cariama cristata | reverse complement strand
TTGTGTTGCTGGTGAGAGTGTTACTGCTGTGATCACTAGGAGTTACAGCCCCACTTGAAAAGTGCAGCTCCATCTTTTAATTCCTTAGGTTGGATTGTGATTTCTCATTACACTTTAAAAATTAAA
The DNA here is from genome assembly GCF_000690535.1 of Cariama cristata. Classification (NCBI taxonomy): domain Eukaryota; kingdom Metazoa; phylum Chordata; class Aves; order Cariamiformes; family Cariamidae; genus Cariama; species Cariama cristata. The sequence continues at coordinate 50,944 of NW_009606229.1, read as the reverse complement.
GCGGCATGCATTCATCCCTCTGTTACGTTCATGCAGCTGCAACACCAGAATTTGCTTTGAATCACCTGGATGCCAAAGATGTGGGACAGATAAATGTTAATGGTTCTTGGTGCCGTCTCACGAACAGAGATGCAGCATTACAGACTTTTCAGCTAAGCCAAGTTCCCCACAGTGGTATAGCCACAGGAAGTGAACAGTCCAACCTGCTACAGTTATCACAAAGTGTGGTTACAGCAAAAGCAATTTCATTTCTATCTAATGGGGTTTCCAAGTAAAGACATTCTGGGTTTTCTAGGATCTTCAACTTGCTCTATTTAAAACTACCAGCAGGGCAGATGTCACACAGGAAATAACACCGCTGGGCAGCTATAACCATCCTGCAGCAGCAGGGCCGTTGCTCCCCTGAGTTGCACAGAGCAAATACTGGAATCTAGCACACCTCAGTGGAAGTCAGTAGAAGGGCCCCCTTGCCAGGGCTCCCATCCTTGGTGCACTTACTGCTCCGGCGATCAGGCAGAGCGTGAGCCGTTCAGCCTGGCAGATATTAGAAGGCAACCACCCTGGAAGAAAGGGTCGGAAAATAAAACTGCAGTGCAGCAGGCACTCAAAATTTCTGTGTAACCCGAGGAACACTTCACTTCCTCTGAAAAAAAAAATATAAAAATTGTGTGTAGAGCAGGAGAGGAAAAACATGCGGCTGTGATTAGTACCTCAGCCTTTTATTAATAAGCCTTTATAATTCTAGCTGCTCCATCTCACTGATGTCAGGAGCTGCTGCACTTTCATATGCCTCCCAATGCATACAGTTTGTTTTGAAAAAAAATAAAGATAGTACATTAATATTGTGCATGTACTAGTAATGCAAGCCATCCTTCAAAATGCTCCCCTCCTGACAGAAGTGCATGCAATGTATGTGCTGGAAAACCCCCTTAGGAATCCTAGCCTGTTTCCTAGTTACCCTCCATTTGAACTAAAGCAGGAGATGGAAAAAAAATCCTTTCTTTTTCTGCAGTTTTCTTAACTTTCATCTCCATGGTGTGGCTGGCCTTGCCCCTGCTGCAGCTGAGCAGATGCTTTTGCCGCATGTTCCGCTTGGGATGTCTGACCTTTGGAAGAAAATAGCAGTTCCACCAACAGCAGGTTCTCAGTTCACAAATACTTCTTCCATGGGAGACACCACTCCATTCTCCTTTTCTCCTTCCCCAAACCACCAGCAAAAGCTTCAATTACCTTTTCTTACCACCTTTGCAAGCTATTTAACCCTATTCTTACCCCCGGGAGCTCAGTAACTAATTTGCCATTGCTTTGTGCCTGTGGTCTCCTCAGCTACCTGAAGAGTCACAGATCAGAGGGGCGGACACATGGCAAAATTTGAGGTAGGAGGTGGGATCTGGAGTGGTTTTACCCTTTTGCCTTTGTTCCGTATGTCTCTCTTCAGCTCAGCTACTACTGATGGAGGCCATGAGAAGGACTTGAAAATGCCCACAGAAGTGAGTGGATAGCATGGGATCCGGGGTGTAATTTTGTATTCATAGTTTCAGCCTAACATATCTAAACATTAATATTGTCCTTGGATAGGTTTATATGATATTTGGTGTTTGCATTCACTAAACTTAATAGAACCATTTCAAACCTCTCACAATCACTCTAGGCTGCCACAGACCCTTCCTGTACAGTGGGTATCAAACTCACTACTTCTCTCTGACTACAGTCACCTAGACTAGTCCCACACTGAATCCCTGCTTTCCCAAGACACACAAGTTTCCTGCACCAATATAACACACGAATCGTACCTGTATATCACATTAGCACTGTGATGGCCTATTTTCATCCCAATGCTCACACCTACTCCTGGCTCTAAATTGTTCTTTATAAAGAGGTCTGCAGGGACCTTGTTATTTTTATTGCTGTAATAAGGCAGCTCTACAGGAGAGAAGAAAAGTGTTTAGAAAGATAGTAAAGGCCCTGAAGCTGCCTGAATGTCAGGGAAGGCCTGTTGCAGAGGCCAAGCAACTTGGGCTCTTGCCTTGGTAAGCACGAATCAGTTTGGCTTGCAAAATGCTTAAAGGCAAAAAAATACAAAGGGTGAAGGTGCCCAACTCAAGGATTAACCTGCACCAGGCCTGCTGACCAAGAAAGGAGGTAGAGCAGAGGTATCACACCTCCTTAGAAAGTGCTCTGGGGTGGTGCTCTTCCTCTCATCCCCAGGGAACAGGCACCTTCAGCAGCAATGATCTGAACCCTAAGGACATGCTCAGCAAAAGCAAATTACCAACAGCACATTTATGTTTTTCAAGTAATTCAAAGCACGGGCTCATCAGGCAGGTGATGAATGGTGTTACCCAGGTTGTGTGCTCAGCAGGCTTCCTGTTAGAGGATGTGTGCAGCCAATGCTGTTAGCTGGCAGAGCTGGCTGGAGCACCTTTCCTTCCCTGTTCCAGAGTCCCTGCCCAGGGAACTTTTGGAGCATTCTTAAGAGTTTGTGCACCTGTCAGGATGATTCTCCTGCCATTTGTATGTGACAGTTTCATCGTAGCTTTTCCCATGCAAATCCTATCAGACTTTCAATAGAATGGAAGAAGTCTTCCACCGAGCGTGTACAGCTGAAGAGCATGTACAGCACAGCCTCGAACCATGCTGGCATGCTTCTTTGTAAGTCCAAGAGTTTGCTAGAAAGATTCTGAAAAGAACACACCACACAAGTCTTGCTCTGCACTTGCCGCTTTGGGTAATGTGAAATCTCTGTCATCATTACCAGCAGGTTGAGGAGTTTGTTGTGGTAGATATGTTCCCAGGATGGGGACTGATTGGGTAAATCTGCTGATGGCTGAGCAAACAATGACGCATCATCGGATTTGTCTCTCAAGACTCCAACAGAACAGGTTTTCAAAAAAGATAGATATATAGACAGATAGATAAGTGTCCTGGTGGACCTAGAGGAGATGAAGTAGCACACTGACATGTGAGAAGTGCCTGTCAGTAAAGACAATCAGTGCATTGGCTGAAATAGCTATCGATCCCATTAGTGCTACTGTCTAATCTGAAAGCAAGTCCTCCAACATGCATGACAGAAGATCACAGCCTGGATTTAATTTCCAAATCATGCAGTAATAACACAGAGACAGATGATGCTAAAGGTAGAGCAAGTATAAGAGACTTCCAGGGTTACAGTTGAAGCAAAAACAAACATTAAATAAATTGGGTGACAAGAGCTGTGCCCATCCTCGCTGCAGCCTCTCTCGCTGAGCAGAGATGCTCAGAATGCTTTTGACCGAATGTCAAAAATCAGAAAATGCTGTTTCATCAGGAACAGAAGTGCTCCCTGGGAACGTGGGCAGTTCAACAAAGCTTGAAATAGGAATATTTCTGAACAATTTGTTCCTACATTCTGAAGTCTATATCCCTGTATACTTTATTGTTACATATCATCTCTGACACTTTGAAATTATTGCACAGAAATGCTTCAGTATTACAGAAAGGTAGTGTTTTCATAATGCTATTTTGCAGTTTTTTTCCCAGCTGAAATATTTCAGATGTTTTGTCCAATGTAGCATTTCAACATTTTCATTTTTTATCACAATTTAGGACAAAAACCCACCAAATTCTGAAACATCAGAATTTCTTGGGGGACCAATATTTTGTTTTCTGAAAAGCCTTATTGCTGAGAAACTAAAAAGTTAGTGTCTTGGGAAGTGATTCTGCGCTGCAGCAGCATCTCAGACATGAGAGTACACTGTACTAATAGATAAGGCTGTTGTATGATGCTAATACGGAAACTAGAGCTCCAGCAAACCGTTCATCTCCCTGGTGAACAACTGAGCTCAGTAGCTCACAACTGTTTGCTTTATACGCTCCCTTGTTATTGCCATGAGGCCAAGCACACATATTCAGTTCCTTTTTTCTTAATACTCATTCCAGGTTCTCTCTTGGCACACAGAATTTGCTGGCTTGATCCAAAAGCGAAAGCAGCTTTTCTTGTCTCAACCCCATTGCTTTCAGCAAAGTGGCAACTCATTTTTCCGAGTGTGCTGGGACTGAAAGAAAGAGCTCTCCACTACATACCTGTGCAACCCACAAAGACTTGGCCTGGAAGATTTGCATCGAGAGCCATTCTGCCATTATCTCAGAGTTCCTTTTAAGATCTTACAAGGCAGTGATTGATCTGCCCATTGCAATGGGTTTGACTAACATTTCATTACCTATCCCCACTGAAAACGTTGTTTGATTTAGGTTCAAAGAGCTCATTATGTAGGGCTTTTTTTTTTCCTCAGGAAAAAAAATGAAATGCAGAATAAGAAAGTATCAAATACTGAGCTAATTACAATTTGCCAAGGTTTGGTTGGTGTATGAGGGTATCTGAGATTTTGCTCATTACTAGTTGTATAATATAATTTCTGCTGCACGGTTAATTAGTACCCAAAAAATAACTTAAGGAATTTACACAAGCGTAGTTGGAGGACAAGAAATAAATCACTGAGGAGTAGGTCTGGGGAAAATCCCCAGTGAGGGCATTTTCACTATTGATGTAAAACACTCAGAGGTTTAACCTTCAAAACAGACATCTTGGGAGAAGCTCCGAAGCATCTCAAGGACAGCCTCTCTGCCATATTCAGACAGTTAAGCTCCATCTCATTCCACAAGCTAAGTGCTTTTATCTAGTTGATGTCAGCAGATCTCCAAACAGGATCCAGCTCAGGCTTGGGAACCATGCCTTCCATTGACTTGGCGGAAGCACCGAAGTGACACTCAGCCTGTCTGAATACGGCTGCCTTTCATCGCAGTACTTTGTTTCCAAGATTCCCCTTCTTTTGACAGTTCATTCCAAACACCTAAAGTTGACTTAGGGAAATTTCACTTAAGCACTAGCAAAGATAACTCTTCCTTCCACCACCACAGTATTCGTCCCAAGACAGTGGAAAATGCCATCGATCCTTTGAAGTCAAGAGAGCTATGATAGACCGGTTGACAGATCTGCTCCCTCACAGTCAACCAGGCTCCCCTAGGTTATGTATAGCCACCTGAATTACCTTCCCAGCTGTGCAGTGTGACTGAGAAATAATCATCTTACTCCTAAAAGGCTTCATCTTGGCTAGTGTTGTTCACGACCGCAGGAATGGCACATATCGAAAAGATGCTGTTTCAACTTTGAGGCAGATGAGTTTTACTATATATGTGGCTTTGGTGGATTTGGTTTGTTCTCCAAGTCAGTTGAGCTATTCTGAACTTTGGACTGAATCTGAAAGGAACAGCTGTCTGTATATTTCTTCTAAACCAGCTCATTCGTTCCTACTTTCTGCCCTTTTCCATTCAGATGCTTTTGCCCTTTGAAACATGTCCAGTTGTTCTACCCCCAACCAAAAGAGAAAATAAAATTTACGATGTACATAAGTGTACTCTCTGTGAGGCTCTTCCAGCAGCTCAGCAAGAAATAAAGCCTACTGGGATGTATTAAAACCAATGACCATCCCAGACTGTTTAAAAAGAAGTCAGATACCAGTAACCAAATATGTTGCCGTAAAATGCATTGCTCTGTCTGGGTCTGTGTTTGCCATCATATCAAAGCCTGGAAGTGGTCTCCAGTTTGCCTGTATTGGAATTCTTCATTATTCACCACTCCTCCCAAATCTGATGTGATCTGCAAACTAGGAAATCTTGCTTTCTATGCCCTCAGCCAAGTCTTTCATACACTGTAACTATCAGAAAGACCAGGATCCGCCAGTGCAGTCTCCTACAGTACACGCTCCTTTATTAACTTGTCTTTCATCTTGAAAGGCTTCTATTTATGCCTCCTTTCCCCACTCTGCTCCTGTCCTCTGGCCAATTTTCAATCAGTGAGCCAATTCTTCCCCTTTCCAACTCCCCACCTTTAGACATTAACCTCCGACGTGGGACCCTGTCAAACACTGTCTGAAGATCCAAGCCTCTCCTGACTGCTGCTTAGCCTCTTGTCTATGCCGACAGGAGTGTATGTTCTAAAAAAAGAAATTTCCAAAAGTTAGCGAGGCAGAAAAGGTCCTTTCCGGAAACCATACTGGCTATCTTTGGTCAAGCTGTGCGTTTCTCAACAGGCCACCTTTCATCTATTAAAACATTTTCTAAGACTTGTCTTCACCTGAAGGGAAACGAACTTCCCTGCAAGACCCTGGTGCACATCTGGGTCGTTCCTTAAATAATGGTGGGAGGCTGTCCGCCTTCCACCTTTGAGGAATCTCCTGCAAAACACTTCAGCTCTGTGAAGTGCCTGTGAAAACCTTTCCAATTTAGACCCACAGTTCCTTTAACCTCTTTAATAAGACAGCCATAGAGTAGGGGGTTTGGTACCAACCATCCACTTCACACCCTCCAGCTCCCTGAAAGCTTCATTTTCTGTGCTCTCTTTTCCTTTGAGGAATAAAGTCTGGTTTCCACCTTTCTACTTACAACTTTGGTCCAGGCGGCTCCTCTCTGACTCAGGTGTATTCTCTCTGCCAGGAGCCAAGCCTGATGTTTCTACTTGCCTCTTCCCTACTCCACAACCAACAGATTAAAACAAAATTAGCTTCCATCTTTGCAGCCAGCCCTTTTCTTCCTGCTGCCATGAAGACTCTGCCACCTTGTTCTCACCCTGCTCAGCTCCAATGCCAAAATGTCCCCAATTACCAAAGAATCCTACATATCCTGCTCTGTGTGTGATCACTCCTACACCATTATCTTGCTGCTCAATTCATAGCCTCTCCCTAGAAGCAGCAGTAAACCTGTCCCAATGTGCCACTTTACATCCACATTGAGTCTCCTTGGTCTCCAGAGGAGTGTCTCGGCTCACAGTCACCTTTCTGCTATGCCATTTCTAGAGAGATGTGTATGCACAAGCAGCGTCCTTCCTTGCATGCCAGATGAGGAGATGAATATCCTATGTTGCTTACATAGCCACATAAACAGGTATTTTCCCAGGCCACTATGTTGTTTTGCTTGGTTAGAAAGAGATGACTTAAACACATTCAAATGATTACATGGGCTAGTTACAGTATGTTGTGTGGAGTGGTTGTAATTTTTATCCTCTGTATATTCAGATTGCCCTGGACAAAGGTGCTATGTCTGTAAAACGGAAAGGAGCAAGATCAAAACTTATTTGGGGCAGAAGTTGTTCTTGGTTTTAAGTCATTGTTGGGGCTTAGTGGGGAGAGATAAAAAGATCAGCCCTAAATAATTTATGTGTCCAGTGCAAAGACTGAATTCCTCACAGGCTGCCCAGTTCACCCAAAATGTACCAATGCAGGGAGGAGGAAAAATTATTCTGCTCTATCTGCCCTACTTCAGTGTTCTTCACACTAGGTGAGGCAAGCCACCTCTTCACTTCAGCTGTTTCACTGTCCCAGTTTTAGATCATCCAAGGCTGTGACAGCTCCTCACCAGAAATCCTTCCAATCTCCTGGATAAACAGTGGTAAAACAGCAATTCTTCTGGCAGCTGGTGGAGCAGAGGACTGAGAACCAAGCTGATAGCTCTTCATGGCATTGTCCCAGGCAGACATACCAGCGACAAAGCTCGACACTGGAGGCTACTGTGAGCAGCAGCTACGTCAAGAGGAAACAGCTGCTCCTGCGGGTTTTCCTGAATTCCTCTGAGTCTGAGGGCTCCCCAGCCCCAGCTGCACCCACCTGGCCAGGCATGGCCTATGGGAAGGTTCATCTCGCACGGGAAGAAAGCAGGCCGGGCCTCTCGCAGGTGCTTGCTTGGCTGCTTCTTACAGCCTTGCCGAGATCTTAACACATTCGTTCAGCAAAAAGTGGCAGGAAACGTCGGCAAGGCAGACTGGCACAGCCCGGCTCTGTGCTGGCAGCCAGTGGTGCAGCCATGGAGAGGACAATGCATCTCGCCTGGTCCAGCGTTCCGACTGCAAGGTCATCTGCCACTTCCAGCTCCAGGTCCCTACTGCAGCAAACTCTCTCCTTGGCCTCTGGACTATGCTTCCCTCCCCCTCTGCCCCAAAGATAGCCAAGGTCACGTTGGCTGAGTTACAGGCTCCAAAGCAGCTTTGTTTGCTTCCGACAAGCCAGGGGGAGCAGACGAGAGAGTCAGTCAGTGTTATCACAACTAATGCAGCTCATTAGAATTGTTTTAAACTCTGAAAGCAAATGAATATCTAATGAGATTTCCCCCCAGGTGTAATTAGCAATAAGCTTTACATTGCTCCAAAAATACCCTCCAATTTTTTGAAAAACTAAATGCAGATAACTGGAAGCTCTAGTTACACTTAATGAACTGAACAAAGCACATTGAAAACTAAGAATATTTTAATTGTGTTTATTTAGCCCTCAGCAAAGGATCCAAGACATTTTCATAATCATCACATTAATTCCAAACTGCTTCTTTGTAAGTTGTCCAGCTAGCAATGTCGATGTTGATCATATACAGTGGACTATTTCCTAATCGGACAGTCAATTTACTAAACAATGCATTATTCAAGAAACCAAAGCCATCTCTTCACCAAGCCTTCCCTCTCCTTTCTTCCTCCCATGGGCTGTTTAGTGTATAAAAAGAGTTTATCAACTCAAGAAGAAACACTGCAGTTCTGGTTAGTGAAAATAATTATGATTAGATATCTTCTTTCTCCATATTTGCCCCAAAAAGGAATGGTGAGGAAAATAGTCATTTTATTTAAAATTCTCAAGAATTACTAAAAGTAGGTACTGCCTTTCGCATTCACTTCAAATCAATTGGTAAGTTGACTTCATATCACTGACTATCCCAAATGACCAATTTATTTTGGCAACTATCAGCCACAGCTGTCTAAAACTCTGACCTTTGAAAGAAAAGAAGCTACAGCTTGATATGTGTATCATCTTTCCCTGGAAGTGTTTAGGACTTAATCCTGGTTTTGATTAAATCAGCAAAAAAATCAGCAAGATACTGTGTCACGGTTTCTCTGCTTCTGGTGATTGCTGCCAGGCTTTTCAGATGTAGCGTGAGGTGGTCCCTATTGTGAGTGCCACTTTCAACCGGATACCTCCAACCTGCCTTTGTCCGTGACAGATGCTAACATGTAACACACAAAAAAAATAATAATAAAAAAAAAATCACAGGACAGGATGGAATTAAGGCAACCAGTCCATGCCGCAGCACAGAGTGCGGGGCCCAGTCCTGCAGCCTCTCCCACCCACTGCTCCAAGGGAACAGCTCAGTGCAGTGCCCATGGGGAGATGCACATTGTGTGGATGATGGGAGCTGCACAGCTTCCTGCTTTATCTTCACCAGCTGGGAAGGGCAGTTTGGGAGTACCACATGCCAGTTCACAATCCAAAATCAAGCTGTTAATTATTTTGTTATACGGACAGATCCTTGCCTCTCAGCCAGGCAGTGGGGCCTTCCTGGGCCATCCTGACACAAAGCACCCATATGTCACTACACCATTGCAAGTCAGAAAAGCAAGGGCAGCAGAAGAGCAGGGGCTCCTGTCTCCTTCCTGAACATTCGTACTGCTGTGAGATTTTTTTTTAAGAATACTGATCACTAGAAGGAGGAGCAAGCAGAGTAATGCAAACAGAATTGCAGTCAAAGAAACAAATTCATAGAATAGGAGCTGTGATGAGACCCTTCCTGTGAATTGTCAGTATCGTTCCACTAGAAAAGTTAAATCCCACCAATAACTCAGTCTCTTAGACCCCCGTGCACTTCCATCACAGAAAACAGGACTGCTGCTTCTTCACAGACAGCGCATTCACAGCTTCATCCACATGTCCCTGAATAAGGATGAAAGGGCAGAACTTGAGAAGGGACCATGGCAACTCTGCCTTCTGCTTCTGCTAATTGTGCTCCACGAGTAGTCCCTGGAGCCCAGGCTCGGGCCAGAGCGCAGCCTTGCTGCATTGCTTCACATGGACCAGGTAGTCAGATCCCATTGATGTCCTTTGTGTCTCCATGCCTAGCTTGCCGGCTTCCTCTGAAGCATTGCAAAGGAGAGTTAATTAATTCTGATCACTCCTAATAGTCTTCTAGGTCACAAATTGGTGATTCAGCTTCATTAATTTGATTTCTAACATTTCATCCTTTGCACTCTCTGCCCGATTAGCTTCCTGAAATTTAGTTTCAGTAAATGGGATGAGCAAGGCAGAAACTTCCAAAGAGATTTTCCTCAGTGGCATTTGGAGCACAAGCCACAGCACAAAACTCCTGGACTTGCAGCCAGGGTGCGGTCACCTCAATTTTGCAGACTTCTTGATGAGAGGGGCTGTGTGGCCAGGCTGCAGTCGGAGTCACTTTGCAAAGGAAGCATTGATTCTCCTTTCACTCAGTCAGGCCCAAATCAAGAAAAGTACCAGTGCAAATAGCACTAGACTAAGACTAGCACAGGAGGAAAATCAGACCATAGAATACATGAAAAGAACAAAGAATTAATTTTTTTTTATAGCATTTTAAAACAAACGCTGATGTTGATTTGTAGGCATGTGTAAGCAGAGATTATATATACTTAGAAGTTCTCTGTTCTTTCAGGTACCTATATGTGCAATGTCGGGAAACAAAACAAATCATGTCAGCTGCGCTCTACAGGAGTAAGAATATTGTGAGTCACCGAATGCTTTTCCTTTGTCTTACATCATTTTTAGACAGGTCATTACTATAAAACCCCCTAAAAAGTGAATATTGCAGGAGGAGGAAGCAAATGCATTATTCTATATATTGGGATCTGTGTGGGGTTTAAAAACTAAAAAACATTTTTTGAAGTGACCCAAAGATCATTATGGCTATATTTCTGGCTTTCAGATGAGAAGATTGTAATATGACATCTGCATATTTGTCTCTCTGTGATAACAGTCTTCATTGTATTCCACTGTACAGCATACTTTTTCCAATGGGAGACCAAACCCACTTCTTCCTTGGTAGGACTTAGTCCTTCCCAATGAATAAAAGCTTCAGTATACTTTCACATGCCTCCAAATCAATGCTATACTCACAAAAATCATTACTTCAGCTGGGGAAGGAAGAGGGCAGGAATAATATCAGCCGTATTCAAAAAGCAGTATATAAATCTGTGATGCTGAAAGTTTCACGAGAAGGTCAGAGGAAAACTAGAAAAAACCACTAGTTCGGTGGTCCCTGGTGGTCCAGGCAGAAAATTGTACCTTTTGTCTCCATACAGATTACTGAGGAACATCTTCTTCCAGCTGAATTAACCCCAAAATTCATGGTGAACCTCAGCCCAAGCCATGGTTTTTCAGCCAGGTTTGAATCAGAGAGGTGCATGTGGTTCTGCCACAAAACCACAAAGCAACACAAGTTTGGGGATATTCTACCAAACCTAAGGCAAAGTTTATCACAGCAGAGAAACGTGAAAGCAGGCTGGTCCCACCTGGCTTGTGGGTTTCGCTGCAAACACATCACAGAGCTCGAGTTGCAAAAGGAAACACATTTCTGAGGCCAAAGGAAGACTTGGGGTGAAAATATTTTCTAGAAAATGAGTTGAAACATGCAGATGTACGCGGAGAGCAGCACTACCTAAGAGAGAAAACAAACCCACAGCTGTGGCTGAAAAATAAACCTGCCCTGTCGGCAGCACAGCTTTTCACATCACAGAAGCCAATGAAAAAGTGCTCGAGTGTTCTCACTGCTCAGACATGTGCAACCTGGACCCTTCGCCGGGCTTATTGTTCCCTTGCAAAAGGCCCATTTATAGGAAACCCAGCAAGCCTGAGAGGGGAAGGAGGACAATGGCAATCTCTCCCATTCAGCAGCAGAGGCCTAGGAAATATTTGCTACTCCAGGAGAGCAGCAGAGGCGCCTTTTCAAAGCTCCCTTTGCTGGGAGCTGAGTGACAGCTGAATCACAGTGCTCCTTTCCAAGAGCCAGACCTCAGTAGCACTGCCAAGAGTGGCCCGTTGTATTCAGAGCCCCGACACAGCTGCAGTTACTGGGAGGTCCTGCCATTGTCCTCCCCCAGCAGAAAGATGTTTCTGTCCCCCCTTTATAGACCTCCATCGCTGCCCAGTACAGGCAGGATGAATGAAAATGTCAGCAGCAAGCATCGAGCAGATGTGAAGGGACCATGCTCTCTGACCTGGATTCACCCATCACGTGGGCTAACGCTGCTAGATTGAGAATAGCTTTATAAGACAACTTCAGGGGGATGGGATGTGGCAGTTTGAAACAGTCTGAATGTGGGGCACAGATCGGACTAACTCGGGAATGGTGCTTCAAGAGAGGCAGAGAGAAATTCTTCCAGGGAGACATCCAGGCAGAGATCAACACTGTAAGAGTTTAGCAGGGTTCGTGCACTCCAAGTATAATGAAAACTCTCTCCATCTAATCCCACTTTTAATTTCCGCATAGTGCACATTGGTCACAATTTATACTCCCCATTTGAACGGTGGCTGTAGGCTTCAAGTCCAAGTTTTTGTAGAAATAAAACCAATAAAAAGTAAAAGTTTTAGAAAGCATTAATAATATAATGTCTCCAGAAAGTAAAGAAAACAGTCTGTGGTATCATTCTGTCTGCAGAACAGTAAAACAAAATTTATTCAAAACAAAAAAGTGAAAGTAACTAGTGTAGTTTCACAGGCCAAAGCAAGTAAGATGCAGAAAAAAACCAGAACTGAGTAAACTAAGAGAAAAATGCCATACATGTTCAAAACAAATTTTAAGCAAATTTTGTCCCCATTACGTTTGTGAGACTTCTGCAGTGAATGCTAGAACTGCAATTCATTAGCCCAGCACTCACATCAAGATCTTAAATATTCATTCAAAGTGCACCCAACTGTCTGATTACAGCGAGATTCAGAACCTGGCCTGCCTCCGTGCACGCTCTGCCCCACCAGCAAGCACACCGCGCCATGCGACTTCCGTGCCTGCCCCCGGCTGCAGCTAGCATATGGGCACAGATTTTCAGCATCTGAAGAAAGGACCAAACAACACGGTTGATAGTTGGGCAAGAAAAGAAAAGGAAGGGGAAAAGACTTGGGAGGTCTGTCAACAGGGCAAGCCGTGTGGTCCAGGGGGGATTTTACTTCATTTGGGAAACAACGGGACACTTACGGAAGGGACTGTGCTCCTGGGGATAGTACAGGAGAGCAGCTGCTTTACACTGTCAGCCAGATCAGAGACAATTCTGCATCCAAGGGCTGGATGTGAGCCAGGTGTACTAAATGACTACAGAGATACCTAAGATACAGGGATGGTAATCTCTCACTAGGTTTGAAATGCAGATGAGGGTCTGCAGAAAGGGCAGCAACACAAATATCTTGGAGCTGAGAAAAGCCGACTTTGAAGGGAAATCAGACAAAGCTGAAGGAAATTGGCTGGGATTCAATAAAGCCTGAGAAATGCACAATGGAAAGGGTTTAATGCAGTCAGAAAGTAATTACATTAGAATAATTCTACTTTACAGCATTTTTTGCATCATCAGAATTTTTTTCGTGTCTCTCTCAATCGGTGGCAGAAGCCAACATTTCACAAGGAAAAAGTCCTGAAAGAAATCTCATGTGCCAAAGTACTAAAGACACAGGATCCACAGGATCCCCGATTCCTCTGGGCCAAAGGAGAAGCACTAGAGTAAGCAGGCGCAGCGGTGCCGGAGCAGGTGCTGGCGGGGCTGCAGGAAAGCTTCCTGGCAGTTTGTACCTGCCACTGCGAGTGCTGTCAGGTGTGCAGGCAGGAGAAGTAGCCACTCCATTCAAAGAGCTCCTGGGTAGAAGGTCAGTGCTGTGAGCGACAGAATAAAACTAGAGGGACGGAGCAACTTCTTACCCACACTTCAAACCAAGCAAAGTGCCAGTACAGACAGCACAATGGGGCCATTGAAACCAGAGAGTGATAATGGGAGAGGAGGTGGCACCATACAGCTTAAAACCAAAGCAGATTCTTCCCAGAACTCACTCCCAGAGGCATGACAAACTGAAGGGAAAACAAGAGGGTAAAAATAGATTCAACTCTGATCCACAGTAATTGCACAACCGGGATAATAGGGATCTCAGAGGTAGAGATCATAAAGTGGCAGAATTTTAAACATTAAAACTGTGAGCACCAAGAATTAAAGCTGAAGTTGATGAATCTGGAAACTACAACCTAAAATGCTGCTTCAGCTCTCAGATGGCTGGGACCTTTGTCTGAGTCCAAGAAAGGGTCCTCCAAGGACTCCTGCTGCCTTGACAAACAGGACCCTTGCTAGGAAAGTGGGGTACGTACAGCTTACACAGGCACTAAACTCCAAGGAGAGGAAAAAACATTCTGCTCCTGACCCTGGCTGTAAACAGAGCAGATAGGAACCCTCCACCTCTGTCTTCTCACCATCTGTGGTGTTATCCTGATGAACTACAGTGCTTTCCAGCCCAGCAGGATTTTTCCATCTCTCAGTTCTAGGGGGAGCTTATACTGAACAAACGACTTGCACTCTAACTTTAAAAGCTTGCTCTTCCCATGTATCTGTCTTTGTTCTGATTTTATCTGCCTCAGAAGGCAAGATAATTTTGACTAACACAGAGTAATTAAAATGAGAGACCTCAGTCTTAAACTACTAACAAAATTTCTTCCAAGTTACTGACTCCTAAATAGGTTGGATGCATTAAGAAGAAGGCTTGAAAAATGAGCTTGAGCAGCCCACGGAGTTCAGTGTGTGCCCGTGTGGGCACACGGAGGGGATGCAGAGCGCTCAGCACCGTTCCACAGATGGGGAGTGTCCCCAGCCCCAGTGGGGCACAGCCAGTGCGGCTCGTGGTCATGTTCTCTTCTCCCACCTCTCACCAAAAAATTGCCAGTGTCTTCAGGCTCTCAGTGGAGGCCACATCAGTGCCACAGAGCCTGGGCAAGTGCTAAGTGTAGCTCGTTTTATCTGTGCGTACAAGCAGGCTTGGAACAGGAGTAATCACAGTGTGCGTTGCCAATTTCATGTGCTAAAAAAGAATGACTCATTCTTCCTCCCCAAACCTATCATGTGATAAAGAGGAGAGATATACTTTGGTTTCTGTTTCTCTGCTTTCTGGTTTCTGACCCATTAGGCTGCATTCATGTCATGTTTTAAAAAGTTCTCCCATAACCACAAAGATTAGAAATATCTTTTCTAAAATGAGAGCTCAAATTGCATAAAAATCCATTTCTTTCAGTATCTGGAAGAAAAAATTGCACCAAATACTGCAGGACTTAGTCACACTAACAACAGGACACCAGTGAGCCCCTCTTCCAGCAATCACAGCCCGAATTGAGCGCCTAGTTCCCAAGAACAGTTCTGCCTCAGGAATAATTAGGCTGAATCAGAGAGTAAACCTTCCTCCTGCTCTCAGTGCTGCCTCTACCCAAAACCCTGAAGAACAGAAGCATGTCTTTTCAAGACTGACAGATCTCTCACACCTGTAAGAAAATATTTCAAGTATTACATGTAATTGTACCAAGTGGTGATGCCTTCTATACCAAACAGTCCTTGGTTTGTGACCATACCACATTTCAGGAACAGCTTAGAAAACTTCCTTCCAACATCACTCTTCCTCTTGCCAGGGAAGAAAAAAGGTTAACCCTTCCCTCCTGACAGAAGTATTGTTTTAATGCAACAAAGCCAAGTAAAAGAAATGTAACGACCACTAACGTGACAGCTATAGGAAACTATGCTAGCCATTGCTGGAGGTTATCACCAGAGACCCGGTAGTTAAAGAAAATCTCAAATCTCTCTGCATTTACAGCAGGAGCACAGGCCTTCTGCTGAAGAATGGAGCATTGGGTCTCTCTCAATGTCACACTAAGTTTATCTGTACCTCAGAGTAGAGGCATATGTCGCTTTTCTCTGACTAACACATTTCTAATGGGATCCAGACAAGTCTGACGTGGAGACAGGGTTTGGAGTGAAATGAGGTGGTTTTGATTCAAACCCTGGCTTCCATCAAAATGCTGTGGTCTGCATAGAATGTCTGCAGACATCATTTTACAACACACACTCAGATACAAAAAAAAAATCCCCAGGGGTTTTAAACCCTGATTTGCAGCAGGACCTGAACTAGAAACTTGTGTAACCAGACTGCCAGGGACAAGTAGGTGCTTCTGCAATGAGAGCTTTAGTGGCTGGATAAGACAGGACAGAGGGGTGCCACTGGAATGGGGTGCAGATTCCAGCACCTCTCACAGTCACAGCTTTCGGGGGGGCTTTGTCCTTGCTGTCCTGGGAAGTTGCACGCAGCAGAAATGGCCAAGCCACTTCCCGAGTCACCCATTACTACTGCCTGCATGAGCCAAATGTGTCTTGGAAGCCTTCCACTTCAGTGCTAACCCTGATCAGCCATCAGCCCTGCCTTGCTGCCATCTGATGGGCTCCCAGCACTAGGTGGTCTGGCTGTAGGCACAAACAGAACCATAAAGACAGTAAAATGTGTGCACAGACACATGGGTTTTTTCATGTCCACCAGATTATAACTAAAAATATTTCAACAGCTGTTTCTTTTTGCTGCAGAGGAAGGCAGGGAACAGAAGCACATGGCCCAAGTTATTATCTCAAGGATACTTGCCTTAATGTTGTTACTGAAAGGAACAGACATTAACTATGTAGTCAAAAATCTATATCCTGCTGTGGACCGAAGACTGGCAAGTTCCCCCTCCCACCTACAAGTCATTCTCAAGTAGCCATCTCATGATAGAGACTTTGAGGGTGCCCGAACAGTCATTCCACTGTCCAGTGTAATGGGTGAACTAGCAGTTCATGGCAGGTTCTTTTCTCATCCTTCAAAGCACAACTGTTACTGAAAAGGCACAACCAGGAGGGAAGGTCCAGAGTCTTAGACTGGACCTGGAGGAGCCCCTGCCTCCACCTCCCAGAAGATGCTGAGATGAAGTGCCCCCTCACGTTGCATTTGCTGCACCAGACCGTGTAGGCTTCTGGAAGAGCAGGTACTGCCATCTCCGTGCCCAGAAGTGCCCTTTGGGCCTCTGTACTCACTCCACAAAACCCATGCTGCCTCAGATCAGACGGTGGGTATTTGTTCTTTCAGGAGATTTTACAAGTGCCTTAGGACTAGTCTCCCAAAAGCAAACCCTCGGCCTTGCTGCTTGCTCTAGGCTCCACTGCAGCTATCCTGGAGGATCCTTCATGCCGATTCCTGGTGTGATGCCTGATACGGCAAAGCAGCATCCCCTGTATTTTAACTGTCTAGTAAATATTTCAAATGCTTCTGACTCACAGTTCAAGGACTAGAAACAGCCTTGTCCCAGGATAACAAGCTACCCCTGCCTATAAAGAGCAATGGTTTATGCCTTTCTATCTGAGCACACAAGAGAACAGTAGCAGAGTGTCACCATTCTTAGCTAATTTGTCACTTCAAGCAAGAACGGAGCTTTTATCTCTTCCTTTTCATTATAACATGGTGAGACAAACATTAGATATCAATAAGTAACTAAGCTGGCTACAGAGGACAAACAAATAATTGCAAACGGTTGCTTGGTAAGCGATAAGCCTTTTTGGGCTCGATCACCACCTGTAGGCAAGCTTTGATGCATACATGAGATCACGGAAGGGAAAGTCAGGCACAAAGCAGACGTGTGAGAGAGTAGCACATTAATTTCTTCTGGTACCTGGGACAGCAAACAGAAGCAAGTGCAAGTTCTATAAAACCCCAGTGGGGAAAGAGGCAGAGGAGATCACTCCAGTGCTTTTCTTTTTTCTACCCAAATGAGTATCTATTCTTTGCACACGTGCGTTTCCCTATTCCCACCCAAGTATACACACTACACCGTGCGATGATATCTCCAGTGCAATGGTTGCTTCAAATGAAGAATCTCCTGTTCCCTCCCCCTCAAGAAGGGACTAGAGGTAGGGGCTTTCTCACCTGTCGGTACGCGCAAGCACACACCAAAGCACCGGCCTGAGAAGCATTTCCTTGGGGCAGGAAAGTTAGGTAGTGAGAGCAACACAACAGCTTTACTCTCAGTCACAAAGCCAGGTCAAGACAGAGAAAAATAACTTGAACCATAGCCTGCTGAATATGTACAAGGTGGAGAATTTGCTTCAGCTTCAGGAAAGCTCAGCCAGGCTGAGACACTGCTAAGGCCAGGGAGAAAACCTCAGTGCTTCAGCCCTTGCACAGCAGGACTGTGTATGGAGCTGGCTCCTATTTCCAGAGGGCTGAACCTGACATAGATGCTTCCAAACTCCAGACTTCAGCCTGGGACCTCTTTGGCCTAACAGCATGCTTCACCTGTAAGCAAAGCTTAAATGTCAGACGGCTGCTAAGTCAAAGGACAGCGGAGCCGTGAGCTGCACCCAGCGCAGCTGCAGGCGAAGCCTGGGGGATGTCTGTCGGCCCTTACTGCCACTGTCTCCTGTCCCGCCTGAGCTGTTTTAGGAGAACCTGAAACACGGTCGGTTTTAGCAAGGGGCTTATTGGGACTTTATTAACAAACGTAGTAGCCACTAGATGGCAAACTCACAGCCAAAACGGAATCCTGACCACAACAGACTCCTCAAATGCTGTAAAATCAAGGGTGCAAAAAGCCAACAGGAGGCGGGGGATGTGGTGGGAGACAACACACACCAAACACAGCTAGTTCCTTCACCAGGTTCAGTTTCTTTGTGTATTTCTGTCCCATCACTATACTGCACAAAGATGAGCCATAAATAGCATGCTGTCAACTGTGTAAACCACCTCCTGGTATTAATGCGCAGTTCCAAACATCCCAGGTGCAGTTATGGCAGAAGGGACAAAACAAAATTCCAACACATCCACTAAAAAACATATTGCTTAAGCCAGAAAAAAACTGCAGCCTGCAAATAACATGGCTAAAGGAGCCCAGATTGCAGATTATGTATTATTCATTACTATCATCATTGTAAGCCTCCAGCCAATCTAGCTTTTTCAGTGAGGGCTGCAGGAAAGGTGGGGCCACTATGTAAATCAGAAATATCTTGCAAATGACTCTTACATATTAGCTGCATGTCTATGAAAAGAAATGAATTGCATGGTTGCCAAAGCTCTACACAAGCAATCATCTTTGTCTTGCAAAGTGGGCATTTGTATTTTATGTCAGCCTGTTATTATCCTGAATCAGTTCTTGAGCAAAGATCAAAGCTAGTCTGGGTAAAGCAGTCCTCACTCATTATTTGATGATAATTTTTCTAAGTAGGAGTCTTTTCCAGGAGCTGGAGTCACAGCAATGGGCACTGTTATGTGCACGGATTCTGCAAAAAAGCTGGGTCACACTGAGCCAAAATTTCAGCAAAGATGCTGAGGGCAGCTGCCTGCCTCCACATCCAGAGGCTGAATGTTCAAAACTGCTGTGCATCTGTAAAAATACAAGGGCAGCAATACCATGGTAATTTTACAGAAAGCTCTAAACTTACCATTTAGCTGTAAGGGGAAACATCCCTTACTTTAAGAATAACAGTAAATAGATAAATTTTTATTTAGTGTCCAAATGTACAAATCACCAGTGATCTTGCCATGCTACTGCACAGGGCAAGACAAACTCTCAGGCAGTTAACTTCCCTTGTATGACTATAACAGAGAGTTGATCAGAACACTTTTCATTTTTACACCAATTTCAGAAGTCCATTTTCCCCAATAGTAGGGTTGTTTACTGCACTCAAAGTACCAGCAGTGCTGTGCACTCAGACTCAAATACTCCTTTCATCCACAATTACTTTAGGAATGTCAGGAAAGAATAAACTCTCAATCCTGTAAGCATTACTGAAAATATTTGCCTCACCTGATGACACTATTTCATGCCCTTCAGCAAATTCAGCCTAAATGTATAAGTATAGTGGATCCTACTGATCCCTGTTTTTACATGTGCAGAGCCACTCAACAGAAGAACTGATTTCCCAGATTATGCTTTCACACAAATTATCAATAAAATTTGCACCATCAGTTCTGAATTACACTTAACTCCATTAGATCTGTGGATCACCAAAGTCACGGTGTATCTTGCTCATGAAACTCACAGTAACCATCTGCTCTTTGCAACTGTAAACCGCAGCTCCAGAAAAAGGTATTTTCATTTGACCCACTTTCCAAGAATCCAAACTGAGGTACTCTGAGGTCCTTTCATATGGCTTATCCATATATACCCTCTCTGCTCTGCCTTTTTCAGTTCCACAGATTTACACAAACTGGACAATTTTTTCCTGAAAGGGTACTGTGCAACCTTAAGCAACAACAGAGTGCTCCCTTTTGCTATTCTGGTTCTGCTGTTTCCCTGCTTTTGCACCCACTCCATTAAATTGTTGACACATCTCATAAGCATGTCCGTTATGACCAACATATTTGATCAGTATGTTTCAAACCTGAGCACTGCACTTCCTCATTTAATGAGCAATATTTTAGACATTTTCCAAACTTCCTGTCACCAGCATTAGCTAACACATGAATGATCCAGACAGACTCTTTTGTCCTGAGCAGCTGTGCTGTAAAACAGACTGAGTATCTTTGCAGCCACAAACTGCTCTCCAAGGTCTCCCCATCCCCAGTCTGCCATATGTTGCCCCTATAGTTTGTACAAACTCTTTCATTTCCTCTCTATCCTGTTGCATTTCATCAGGTTAAACTAAAAGCACACACCGACATCCAAAAGCCCGGCTGTTGTAGTGTTCTGTGTGCTCTGCTGTTTTGCAAAGGGTGCACAGCCTTGCAGTGAAGTTCCTTACGTGGTCCCTCACTAAGCTCTCTAATTTTTAGGTTTCTCAGCCTTGCAGCTCTTCTACTTTCAAGGCACACTTTTGTGAGCATTGGAGCCCGCTCCATTGGAACACTGTGAGCGCTGGAGTTGTCACATTCAAAGCAGCTCACGGCAAGGACAGTGCTAGGTGGTTGTGCTGCAGTGTGGCTATCTCAGGTCAAAATCGAGAAGTCAAAGAGATTTAGATAAAGAAAACCAGCAAAGAATTTTGAAACCATCCATGGAGGTTGGAGAGAGACAGGGCCACTCATTGGCCAAAGCACTGGGAACAAGGCTTAGCTCGCTGTTATTCTGCTGATATACTGCACAGCCTGGAGTTCATCATTACTGCCTATCTACTTCTGCTCCCCCTCCATCCCAGTATGGATTGTTCCCAATCCTAGGGACAACTAATCAAATGAACATTGGTGCCACTAAAAAGCAAATACAAGATGAAGCGTTGATCAAAATGAAATGCTGGTTAAAATACAACCCTCTGATCCCTGGTTGGGACTCCAAGTTCAAGAATCCACAGCCCACTCTAAAACCCCAACACGTTAAACAGCCAAAAATGGCACTGGATGTGGCTCCACAGTGAATTCAGTGAAGGAGACCTCTTCCACATTCCCATATGGGGGCCACATGACAGACACATGCATGCCAGACAGGCCCATGATGGGGGCTCCTGCCAGGGACAGAGCCATTAAATGGCTTCCCTCTGCACCCAACAGCTATCGTCTCTGCCTCTGTCTAATACCAACAAGGCTGTGTTCCCTCTGCAGTGCTGTCCCTCCTCTCCAGCAGCCTGCTACACAAAGTGTGTAGCAACAAGACCAGTTACAGATGTGCACACAAGTCAGTGTCCTGGTCTGCAGCAGAAAGTTACTTCAGATGATCCCGGCAACAGTAAAGGAGCTCTCTCATACCACACTATCAGGCGCCAGACAAACACGGAATATCCAGCTCATCCATAACTACTGAGATACAGGCTTGTGTCAACAGCCGATTTTGAGAAAAGCAGAGAGAACTATGGCTAGGAAGCAGCCACTTGGAAAGGCAGAGGCTGTGCTGTACAGAGACGTCATGTGCTTCACAAGGGGAGAGTTTGTGTCCTCGGTGCTTTACTGGAGGAGCCTGTGGGCCCTCGCTAACATGACAAGTAGCAATAGTGAGAGTTAAAAAACATTCACAATCTCTTGAGCTCCAAATACGAAGAGGAGCCTCTTCAGTTCTCAGTTTCAACTTTGGAGGCCAACGAGACACAAGTGCGTGTCAAGCTTAGTGTCAGAAGGATGCTAATGTGTACGTATAACCCAGCCTGACAGGCAGCCCCACTATCTGCAGATTTTCTCAACTCCAAACAGGCTCTTGCCATCCAGGAATCCTGCACCAACAGTCACTGTAGTAAGCTCACAGCAGAGGCACAGCACATTTGATTGGCAGCACTGCGCTTTCTGCACCTGCATCATGCAGCACATGCACATGTATTTCTGTCTGGATGGGGCCGTATGAGAGCCATACCCTTGGCCATGACCCAGCTGGCAGCACTCTGCACTAACTGGAATTTAGGAAACATCATCCCTGCTCCAGAAGACACTGCTACACTGAAGTCAGCGGGGCTCAATCGAAATGCCACTTCTCCTGTGATCACAGGGACTCACACCCCCTCCCACTGGGGGACTGCACATTTTCCATTTCTCTGAACAATCTTACCAAGCTGCAAGCATCAGCAGCACTAAAGTCTGCTCTCTTTTGGGAAGGAGCCAAGGCTGCGAATGTAAAGCACAGGATGTGATTTCCTGCCCCTCCTGGAACAGGAAGCTACAGTCCAAAAGGTGGAGAAAGAACTATTAATCCTAGAACAACCATTTTAATGTTGATGATCACATGATGCAGCTGCAGAAATACCAACTCAATTCAAACAGAACTTGCAACGTGCTAAACATGTGGGACTCGTGATACAGAAAAGGAGATACCAGATCCGGGTGCTAAGAAGAGGAATTACTATTCACAGGCCCCTGAGGAAAGATGCCTCTAGGACCATTGCCATTCTGACAGAACTCCTTAATCAAGAAAAGACTAGAAAAACATAAAAAACTAATGGCAGATTCTCTACAGAATCTCCTACAGTTCTACTTTATACTGTATATATGAGCCGATTAGCAGCAAGATGCTGGGCTTCTTGGGAAAGGAACAGCTGATGGAGTGAAAAGAAAACTAATGTACAACCCCAGCAGGTTTACTTTTGCACAGGCTTTAAAAGGAGATGGAGAAATAAGCAGTGCTATTGAGTTAGTGCAAAGATGGGCTGTACAATTCCAATAGCTATTGCCTGCTTAAGCACAATGAAATAGGATGAATAGAAACCCTAATGTGGCTGACTCACCCTCATTACCCAACAGCCTAAAATAGGGGGGGTATCTTCTGAGGAGATCAGAAAATATATTTTTAGATGTCTTAAGGTGTGAGTCTGTATGGATTATGCAGCCCAAGCCGCAAGTGCCCGTTATTTTCCATCTGTATGATTGTAAGAACTCTCCCATGTGCAGAGCTCAACAACTACTTTTGTTTTCAGTGTGTCTGCAACCATTTGCAAAAGACTAACAGACATGCATGCGCAGACACACACACCGTGCTGTCATGGGGACTTGCCTTCTGTTCTTTCTCACTACAGTTTTCCTCAGCCTAAAATAAAAGCATATTACGCTGTGCCCTTTGTGCAAGAAAACATAACACAAGAGTGTTTATTTGCTTATGAACACTATAATCTTCATAGATCGATATTAAAACCCTTCACACTTATTTTCACTGCCTAGTTCAATTGAACTTAGAAATTTCAGTGTATCTTGAGAGAGTGCTGAACAGCTGCAAACTAGCCAAGGGATCACATTCCCACAGATGGTATTAGAGTCCAAAGCCCTTCATGTTTGACTGTGGGATACGTACAGGTCAAACGAGAAGTTACACTGTCTGCGAACAAAGTTTCACAATCCTTGCAGACAGTGTTATCTGGTTTTACAGTTCTTTGATTTAATACCATTCACTTGGAAACTGCTATTTTACAGAGGTTTTTTCTGTAGAGGTAATTCAAGGCCAATTAGCTTTCACCGGAGGCCATCTTCTATGTAAATTCTGGTATGTCCAAACTTTGTAGCTTCTCCACTAACTGATTGATTAAATGTAAGGTTTGAAGTAGTGTTTTCAGCACTAATCTGACAGGTGTCCAGAGAAATGCATTAGGCTACACAGTGGTCGAAGGAGGGGATTAGGAGCTACGATCCTTACACTCCAAATCTGCTCAGGGTTGTTAATTATGCTTTGCCAAATTTCCTACCCTTGTTTACAATCTGTCAGAGACGTGCCATAAATTTACTGGATGGGGAAGGAGGAGGATGTACGTGATTGTTCGGCTCTTGCAGGCATCGTCTGCTGCAGCCTGTGCCCAGCGTCATGCAGCGAAGGCGACACTCAGCCCTGCTGCCATCACCCCTGCAGCTGCCTCCAGCTCACAGCTCAGCGCTGGTGCGAGTGGCCAGTCCCACAACGGCCAGTAACAACGGAGTTTGCTCACAAAAAGGCAAATGGATGATGATGAACTTAACAACCTACTCTCGCTTGTCATTAGGAGCGGCAGAAACAATGCTATTAAATCCAGAAAGACCAAAAAGCATAAACCCACGGCATCTATCTGACCAGAAACTGTTTCCATGTACTTACTGCTATGGTCAGTAGCGATCCAGAATTCCAGAGTTTCAGAACATGCATTTCAGAGGCAGTGATCTTCCAAATGCTGCAGTCAGAAGAAGGACAAAACTTAGAAAAAGCAGATCTTTTCATGATGGCTATTTTAGAAAGCAGGTGAGCAAGAAGACCCCAGGTACTCAGACTTTGCACAGTACAGGCACAACTGTATATTCAGAAGCAGTAGCAGCTTGTTCAAAACCTCTGCCTGAAGAGATGAACTCTGGAGTCATCTTTCATTATTTTTAACCAAAGCTCAAGAGCTGCTTGGCAGACACAAGCTCTGGATTGCTAGGCAAGCATAAGGTTTTATTGTCTCTGTGTGACTGAGAGGCTAGCCTGACTCCCACAGGGTATTTGTTTCCTGACCTCCTGTATTCAACAAACACTGTAAAGGGCACAATGGTCAATGCGGCAGCCTATTTGCAACAGCCAGGGCAATAGTCAATTATGCCTTGGAGACAAAATGATTGTATGCATGTATATACGAGAGTAAGAGAGAAACAAGAGGGAGAAGAACTGGTGGGAGCACCAGGCAATTTCTCAAACACCCTGTCTTCCACAGACAGAACAGTGGGCCACCCACCCCCCTCCTCAAACTGCCCAAGCAGTCATGGCCCTCAATGAAAGCGTCACCTTCAAAACTGAAGGAAAGAGGTAAGCACAGATGCAGAACGAGATCTGCTGCTGATTGAGTTCTACAGCCTTCCTCAACACCTGGAATCCACCATCTTATGTTGGCCTGTCCTGGACACCTACAGTCCAGAGCCCAGCTGAGTGGATTGCAACTCAGGGCTGTCCCCAGGATGCAGAAAGACAAGAATTATCCAATCACATCTGGATAGACTGTATCTGCACTGCAGCAGAATGGGCAATCTCAGAGCTTGCCAGTGGTATTCAAAGTGTCTTTCTTCATGGGAGCTTCCAGAATTAATCACCAGTGTATGAATTTGGCTTCCCATCCCTTTTCCCAGCTGACAGGAATTCATGGCACCAACTGCTGTCACCATGAGAAATAAGTGATTCCTTCACTAGCATGGCAGACATATGCCAGCTAGGAAGAGAAGATCTGATCATCAGACTTGCTTGTTTTGGCTTTTCAATGAACAAAAGGCTGTTTTTCTCAGAATTAGGGTGACTGCGACAATCTGTTTTTAGACAGAGTTAGAACCACAAGATAAAAGAGGCAGAAATCTTCTCATCTGCATATTTATCATCAAAATGCAGCAACTGCATAATTTAAGCTTAGTGTTAAAAATATTGTATGTATATTTTAAGGTTTTCCTACTCAGGTGAAAAGGAGACATGCTTTCACTAAGGAGGTTAATTATTTCCTAATGGTGTGAAAACAACAGAAAAAAAAAAGGAATCAAAAGGAATTTTCTTACCCTTCCCCCTACCCTGAGGCACAGCAAAGAGACATCTCCGTCCATATCCTTCACAGACACATACAGTAAAATGACTCAGAACAATAAAGCGGAGGCATGTGCTATTAACTGGGGTCCCACTGAGCCCCACAAGGGTCTGGACAGACACTTTCACAAAGGTGCACATTACAGGAGAATTGTAGAGAGACCAGGAGCATCTTCTCAGCAAATTGAACTGTTCACCTGAGAAGGGAAGCACTCCCATAGGCAGGGAATGGGCACGGGCACTAACTACCTGGTGGGCTCTGCCAGAGGAGAGAAGGTTCCACCACACCATGGCCGGTGGTGCCACCCAGGTGGGTGAGCACTGCACCCAGCCTTCTTCAGCATCCAGATGCCAGCAGCTGCCTCCTCTGCTGTCCTGAGCAGAGCAGAGCTGGGCTCTGGCTGCCCTGGGTCATCCTCCCCACCGCACCTCACACAGAGGAGAGAGGTGCTCGTCACTAGGCGAAGCTCTGTAGGGAAGAATGAACTAAACACAGGCTGCCTCTGTGGTACTCGGTCACAGATGAGCTCTGTCAGTGGTACCGTGGCAGTTTCCTCATCATGCCTCCCTATCTCTGTTACACATGTGGAGCCTTTATACTCTGCAGAGCTGAAGTGACTAGCTAGCTGTACATGAGATCCAACTTCTTACCAAGAAGACTTCTTCACTCAGAGGTGTCCTGGTTTATTGTTGTCTTTCCTAATTCCTTAATAGAGACGGTTTCCAGGTGACCTCTGCTGCTGTCCATGCAGGCATGTGATGTTTCAGACAGCACCTTAGTTTCATGCTAGGAAGCATCCTTTCCTCCTCAGCACTGCCCAGGAACCCTGCGGCACGATCAGTCACTGCTCAGAAATGTCTCTGCGAGCTTGGCACACCCCACGAGGGCTGCAGAGCAGGCTGGCCGGCTGGCCGTGGCCAGCTGGTGCTCCCCCAGCTGACACAGCTTTCCCAAGCTCTCTGCCTGCTGCCTTTGCATCCTCACCTGGCCACATGATCCACTCTGCTTTGACAGCCTCATCCCTCACGTCCTAGTCCCTATAACTACCTGACATGCACATGTGCTTCTGTTTAAAGAGACAAGTTAGAAGGGCAATGCATGACAGTACACGGCAATCTGAAGACAGCCAATCAGACCAATAAATCCCCACTCGCTCCCCAACAGCTGTAGCCCAATTAAACTCAACAGTTCACAGGTGTTCATGTAATGACTTTAACACAAAAAAACACCGCTCCCTTTAGGGGCCTTTAAAAAAATTTAGAGCTCTTTAAATTTTATATACCAACAACATCAAACCAAAGTAGGAAATAATAAAGAAGGAAAGGAGATAGAGCAAGGAAAATACACACGGTGTCAGCATCAGCAACAGCCTAATTAAACAATAGCCAACAGGAGAATGCACATTCTGCTCACCCAGCCACGGCCCTTCTTGAGTTCTAGGTGCGGATGCAAAAGCAGTTTTCTGTACAGCCTTTCCAGTATCGTTGCACCAGCCACATTTTCATTCATGAAGTCCCTCTGCCTCCTCAGAACAAAGCTGTGAATGAACTTGTGCCAGCAAAGCAAAGGCCTGCATCTATCATTTCTCTCCAACTCTTTGACTCCCGCCCTACCACGAGGTCGAGACTGGGCTGGTCTCCATGGCATGCTGGGGAAGCTGAGCTGTACACCTCTGGAAGTGACTAATGACCCCACTATTTTCTGTGGCCTTGCAGCACATGTTAGGTGATCCAGGGAGCCCTGGTGAAGCTGACACCCTTGCTGTTCAGGTTGTCTGCACCATCTGTTTGCTACGTGCCAGCAGCAGGCTCTTGCTGGGTGCCTCCTTGTTCTTGGGTTTTGTTACACCTTGCTAGCAGTTCTGGCCACAACATTGTTATTTTCTTTTGCAGTTTTCCTATTGATTGCAGGTGTTCCCTCTCCTTCTAACTCACCTTCATCCCCCTCGTTCCCACAGACCAGCGTACATGAGCCCCTAGCAACGTCGGGATCATAGCTAGGAGCTGCCACATCTACTCACTGCAGGAGGGGCGAGGGGGCAGGAAACACGATTCTCATAAACCTGCAGAAGGAAGCATCAGGCTTCCTGGAGAAGAGCAGATACTTTTGGGACCCCACAGGGCCCTAAAGAGGCAAAGAATTTGCAGTACCTCAACCCTGGGGGAAACTCAGTCTGAGGTTTCTTTGTTACTGCCCTTGGTTTGATTATGTGTTTGTAGCTCCTGACTTTCCCATGGTGAGACACTGAAGCCAAAGTGGATCTGAAGCTCCTGCTTTGAAGCAATCCTGGCTTCAGCTTTTAATTCTTATAAAGAAATGTGAAATGTTCCTATAAAGAAACGCTTTTGTCAAAAGATTTTATAAGAGGGGCAGTGCAAAGATGCTGCTCTGTTTTAAGTCAGAAGGTTCTAGGAGGGGAAATCAGTTTCTCTCCATTTTACCAAAAAACAAGAGCCTAAGAAACGGAAATATTTTGAGGCTTCAAAAATCAAGTTACAATGCCAAAGCAGTGCAAAATAAGTTTTTTCCAGAATTCCTAAAAAGGGGAAAGACCATCTTGCCGTGCCTGTAAAGCCAGGAATTTGCACAGGAGAAAACCAGTCAGCTCTGGATCCCGAAGTCCATTTTTTTCATTAGCAGTAAAAGCACAGCACAGATAGCAGCGGTAAAAATCCCTCGCCCCAGTCTGCCTTTCCCAGAATACGAAATCTTAAATCGCTTTCTAGAAGCAAAAAGATGCAGGGCTGCAGACTTCATCCATCCTCCCTCCTCTCTGTTTACAGGGATTGCAAATGTAATCTCCCTACAAAAAGCAGATTCATAGAGCAGTATGGAGGTCTTCGCAGCTGCGTATCTTATTCATGCACTTACAGCACCTAGCACACTGGGCCCCAACCTGGGAGATTCCTTTAGGAATTACTGTAATATAAATAGTAAATAAATATGAATAATTATCTGAGGATGGTAACCAGTGATTTAGATATGAAAAGGCCCCAGGACGCAAGTGCTAATCTCCCGAGATACTTAGCCGTCCTTTCAAGATGCATGAAGATATATAAGTAGGCTAATTACAAAGAAAAATATCTCTTATATACAAATCTCATCTAAATTCAGAAGTGATGCAAAAACAAATTGAGAAGATACCCAGGAAAAGTTCGATAATGTTGCTGGGAAAGGTTAATTTTTAGAGATTTTTTTAAGATAACTCAGAAGATCCTTAAATACAAAAATAGTTAAACCTTAAATAGTAACTGCAAGTGTCACACCCGAAAGACACTCTAAAATGAATAGAGCTATTGAACTGTGGAAGCATCATGGCAAAAAACACAACAATTTCATTTTCTTAGTTTAGTTTCAATTTATAATTCACACAAGTAGCTTAAACACGTCGATTTGAGATCAAAACAGAACTGCAGGTTACATAGCATCTGTTCTATAGGAGGGTGCTGTGTGCACTGAGATAATTTTAGATGAATGTGTTATAAACAAGATCTGTGGAACACTGCAGAGTAGCAAGTTTTGAGAGAGAAAAACATACAGTTTAAATGCATAAATCGTTTAGAATGTTTAGCATGTGGTTGTAAAGCGATCAACCAAGTAATCTGTTTTCCAGAGTAGGACAGCTCACACAGATGAAACAGTCGCTTCCTCTGTATTTAATGTAAGACTCGTTCAACATTAAGAGAAATGTCTTCTTACTCGGTGTAAACTTGGTGATCATAAAGCCACAGCTTTTAGCCACTGCTTTTGTTCTTTTCCAACATCTCCCCAAGCTGCCGCTGCAGTATCAGGCCTGCGTGCACAACGTGTGCTGTCTGGAAAAGGTCCACTGATGACCATACTAGACCTCTCTTGGGACATACTGGTCAGTGTAGACTTACACTTTGATATTGTCATTTTGCGACATGGTCACCTTTGCTGTGAATTTCTGAGGTGATAGCTATGTGGAGAAATAAACACATTTTTATTCCTTCTTGGGGAGGACAGTTTTGGAGATACCCAGGAACCAATCTACACCACTAAGATGTCTTTCCAGGTTCATTTATCCACACATTCTAAGGACATCAAGGTTGCCTGTTCTGCCTGCAGCAAGGCAAACACTTACGGGTACCATACTGTGTCCTGAACTCACAGGACTGGTTTCTAACAGGTCTTCCTATTCTAGTCCTTGACTGAACATTCCTCCAGTACTGCAGTGCTGGATCATCCCTCAGCATACCTTATCAATCCCACAAGTCCTAGATAAACTCAGAAGATAATTAAAAATTTGCATCTAGAAATGTAAATTAGATAAACACTATATATTTCTTTATAATTCATTTTTCTGCTACGTGAAAAAGAACAGTTGTGTGTGTAACAGGGATTTCTGACACACTATGCATCAATTCATGGATGCAAAAGTATTCTGTGTTTCAACTCCTCCTTTAGTCAAACCTAAAAGCGAGTTCGTGATAATGGTGTAGTTTGGGTCAGAAAAAGGCATTGCATATGTGAATGCAAATGAAGATGCATGAAAATGTTTTTCCCTTTAGAAAAAAAATCTGAGATTTAAAAAACAGTGTGAAACAACCTACAAAATAGAAGACACAAATCAGTTCAGTTGGTTAATAATCCTATTCAAGCTGCAGTGGAACATTCCCCTGAAACGCTTCCTCCTTTGCTAGATGATTTATGGTTTGCTTTCTAGCCTGACTGCAGCAACTGACATGCTGCAAAGAATCAGAAGAAGAAGGGAAAGCAGCTAGCACCAGGCCCCTCTGAGATACTCTAACCTTCTGGCTCCAAAGCAGATGCATCTCTTATCAAGCCATCACCACAACTCGCTACAGGAGCAACGTACTGTTGTAGTGCTGGTGACCAGCTCCACAGCGACGCTGCGTTGCTGCACAGAGCACCCAGGTACTCAAACTGCAGGGAGGAGCTTGCAGGGTGGACTAGTTCAGCTCAACATCAGTGTTTAGGTGATCCACTCTGGAGATGTACTGAGGTCTGCAGCATTGTGCAAGTTCTCACCTGAGTGAAACCTACGCTGAACTGTAACATATTCCATCATCTAGAGCAAGGGCTAAGTATAACCTGCCATCCTAGTAACAGCCCGCTCCCACTAAAGCACAGTAGCACAGTAGCTGCCAAGTCCTTCCTTCTTCTACGTGAGCTT
>NW_009606229.1:13672-20008 GCF_000690535.1 Cariama cristata | reverse complement strand
CGTGCTGAACTGAGCGGAGACACAGCCACGTCAGGCACACTCCATTCGGTGAATGCAGCTGGCTCTGTTTTGCTGCTGCGAAGACCACCAAGAGATTGCAGTGGCTCTAGTCTGCCCTATGGAGTGGAGACAAATGGGTCTGACTGTCCGGTAGCATAGTCACCCTCTCGTCGTGACCTCTGAAAATCCTCTGCTGAAACTACATAAGAGAGCAGAGTGCAAGAGCATCAGACATGAGTACAGAGCCTGAGGAGCATTAACAGGGACACATATTCCTGCCTCAGCTACCCAACAGTAGCATCTCTCAGGGGAAGCTGCAGCAGCCTTGCTTCAGCAGAGCCCTCCTGCAGAGGCCAATGTTGGAAGGGAGATAGGTCCCTGGGCACGATGTGAAAATACCTTCCTTGCAGTCAGCACTGGTCTCCTGCAGTGGTCTGCAAAGGGAAAATTACACCTAGGCTCCAAACCAGCACAAAATTGCAAGTAGACTACCAGAACTGGTTGCCCATGAGGACAAGGCTCTGGGTATGGAGTAGAGCCGGGCAGTGAGGTCTCTTTGCTAGACTGACTCTCCACTCTCTCTGCTCACATGTTTGCAGCTACCTACTGGCTCAGAGACCAGACTGTGGGGAGGGTAAGGTGCCCATCTGCTGTTCTCCCCAGTTGCTCACAGGGCACGCTGTGACCTCCTCCCACCCTTCTCCAGACACTTCCACACATTCATCCTCTTGCATATTGAACCAATGCACTGTCACTCACAAAGTGTATATTTAAATAAGCCCTTCTGTTGAACTCAAATTAAATATAGCTCCGTTGAATCTGATACCATGAGAGAACCAAGTCTGGAGGCGACAGAGAGAATGAGGAGGAGATCACAACTGAACAAATACATTTAAAGCTGTGAAGTTAACACCAGGCTGCACATCTGACTCCCGTACACACCGGGTTTGTTTCTTTTCAGCTCAGCTATAGTACTAGTTGCACTGAGGTCATCCTCGCATGTCCTTCTGCTTTATGTCTCTTACTAGACAGACACACACAAATCTTCAAATTTTACAGACAGAATGAAAATTCAGACAAACATTTGTCTCCCTGACCTGTCAGCACTTACAGCACCTGACTGACAGAGGCATGAGAGGGGAAGTCAGAACCTCAGAAAAGGCAGGTATCTCAGGACTAATTTTGGAGTCTACTGACAGCAATAACAATCAGCTCTTAGCTAATGTCACAGTGCAACAACAAAGCTTGCAGCAGCTCGTGCTGCGTTTCAGGCCAAGGACTGATTCTGGGCTCTCTCCTGAAGCAGGCTGCCCTACCAGCCATTTTTCAAGCAGCGCTTAAAATGTAGCTGGGGAGAGTGGCCTGGATGGCTGGATCTGAGAAAGGAGTTGAATGTGTGCATATTAGCAAAGATGTAATTAAGGAGCCCAGGCATAAAAAAACAGACCAGAAAGTGTGACCTTTGCAGTAAGGGAGGAAAGTTGTGCCATTGTGGTAAGAGTGTTCACAATAAGTAATACAATAAAGTTAAAAAACAGATGTTCAGGCCCTTGGGACTCAAGATCTTCAAATCCACTGAGCTGTGTGCTTAGTACCCTAAAACTTTTCGTTAGGCTTCAGGATGAAGAGCTTCTAGCAGCAAAACAGATTTCATCCAGGTCAGTCAGCCACAAAAAGCCAATCAGTCATCACATGATAACCTTGATTAAACCATCCACATGTATTTAAGAAACTAGACCCATTAGTTGCTTTGTAAGGAACCAAGCCAACTTGTTCCTATTTCTGTTCCAGTATCCTAAAAGTGAATCCTAAAAGCTAGTCCAGATCTACTTTGCTCTGGTTGGCTGACTTCCTTTATGGCTACTTGTTGTCTTTGACAGCTATGAAATCCACTATGTTTAGTTACAAACTGGGCCAGGGCAAGGAGAAGCAGAGGGAGAGAGGGAAAAGCATGCTCAGCGAACTTGTTGGGCTTGCAAGAGTTAAAGATGCTGTGTGTCCCAGTGCCTATAGACTGTCTCCAGTACCGATAAAACAGTGTGCGTTGAAACATAGAGTAGGCAAGCCCTGCTTTGTCCTGCTGCAATCTCTTCAATTATTTTTTGTGTTGTGTATTTTACAAAGGATAAATCAGGGAACATTTCAAGAAATGTTTTCTCATTCTAAAACTTATCAAAATATTGCTGACACTGATCCATGGCTGGGAATGTCATTCCTGAATAAACATGATGTCATTCTCATTCCGTTCATACTTCTCCTGGACAGCTGCTGTCAGCCTCAGTGAAGAAAAATGCCACCTCACCGGTGACAGCTGCCACTTGAGGTACTTTGTATATCAGCCTCCATAGGGAAAAAGAAAAAAAAAAAAAGAGGCAGTCATGCAGATGCTATTTAAAGTATGTTGCATCTTGATGAGAAATGCAAAAGTTAATATGGGGCAAGTTGCTGTGTCAAAGGTCCGGACAATGAAGAATGAGGAACTTTTCTGGTCTCACCTTCCTAAGAAGCAAGGCTCAGACAAAGCCCTCACTCCTGCACTGTATTTGCTTTAAAAACAAAAGAAGTGCTGGCTAAGATGTGCTTTGGTTGCTTTACTTTTCCTTATTTTAATCTAGACCTGGAAAGTCTTCTGGAGCTTACAACTTATAGGGGGACAAAGAAGTGTATGAGCAGACCCAGTATGGATGCTCACCATAACCTTATACCTTCTGTGTCCCAGAAAATACCCTAGAGGTGACACTTCCATTTTGATGTCCTCTGCAAACTTGCTGAGAGTGCATCCCGGTATGAACTTGTAACTTGGTGAAGCAAGGAACAGTCAGGGAGCAGACCTGGCCCTCCACACCCGGCCACGTTTAGAGGAGACTGTGTCAAGGGCTTCGGTCAGATGCCAAAGGGAAAGCAACTGGTGCACCAGCGAAGCTGCGGTCCAGTCTACAAAGGACAGGCACACGCAACACTTTGCAACCACACTTAGAAGTCTCCAGGAGAACGGCAAATCAGACGAGAACAAAGAAGATTTTGACTTCTGATGACCGTTTTTATTAAGTTCCTAGGCCACAAAGAAACT
Source organism: Cariama cristata (assembly GCF_000690535.1). Classification (NCBI taxonomy): domain Eukaryota; kingdom Metazoa; phylum Chordata; class Aves; order Cariamiformes; family Cariamidae; genus Cariama; species Cariama cristata. The sequence continues at coordinate 16,938 of NW_009606229.1, read as the reverse complement.
CAAAACCTAATCCTTTAGTTTCCTCTATCACCAGTAGGGAGGAAAATGAAGAATTTAATTACCGTAAAACCCTGATATTCGTTGATGGAAATTGTTTTGAGGCAGTTCTAATTGCAACCCTTGCATTGACTCATTTTGCCTCATTCTGTGAACACATGATGTGCACTTCTGATCCATGGGCAGAATCCTGCCCAGGAATATAAATTTGCTTCTTTATCACAACAAAACTAATGAAACAGTCAACAAGTAGGTCCCCTTGTTTTGGAGCCTCACATATTAACCGTGACAGAAATGGAGATATTTCCCAGTCATATGTCAAAAGCAATTCACCCCACCCCTTACATAACTGCTTCCCCAGTTGTGAATTCTGCAGGTGCTTCTGGTGAGACCTTTCCCATTGCAACCATTTCTGGTGTCAGGGTGCCCCAGACCACTTCCCATTGCAGTAGATGCTGTAGAAAACCAACAGCTGAAAAGTGGTCCGTGTCCCAAAGAACATGCAAAGTATCCTCATCGCCACCCTCTCATGCAAGGAAAGAGAAAGCACACCTCGTGGAAGAGAACTGTCTACAATTTCTGGTAGCATGTGGAGCCACCCTATCAATTTTATTTAGAAAATATGTGGCATTTTCCAGCTCGGACAGGAGGTGGTAAGAAGGCAAATAGCAAGCACTGTCACTGGGAACACAGTTGGGCAACTTTCAATTTACTTGCCACGTAGGGATAGTACAACACCCAGATTTGTAACACATCATTGCTTTCTCCAGTACCCCAATTACATTTGCAATTTGTTGGCACCTAGATCTCCTGCATTTGCTCTAGGAATTGTTCTGGGCTGGTGTAGCTTTTCAGTTGCTTTCCAAGCATGGAGACAGACAATCCTTTCCCCAAAGAACAGCCCAGACTAAATCTGTTTTCTGTTCCTTCTGGCCTCCAACTTGCACTGCCGCTTCAGTGTCAAAGGGGCAGATGTATAATCTGGGAAGCTTTCCAGATGCATCTTGAGCAAAGCAAAGCATTGTGAATCATTGGTACTAAGCAGGATCTTCCAATCTGTCACAGAACCATTGGCAGCACTCAATATGTACTCACAGTACACCCAGGATGGCAAGCACCTCACGGAGGGGACACCCGTATTCACCAGAGCCAGATTCTCAAAGAACAAACAAATAAGTTAGCTTCCCTTGCACACTGTGGTGTTTCATCATGCGGACTCTGCCCCAGCAGCACTGCTCTGCTAGGCATGAGCTCCTTTGTAGCCATAAATGTTGCATTAATAGGTTTCTTGCTAGTACTGGGCCATCACTTTAACTTTTACTACTTCTCCTGTCCCATAAATGCTCTCAGGTGCTCTTCCAAGGAGTCTCTGCAGATTGCTAAACAGAGAAGAATGACAATGACACGGCCTCCGGCTCTGCCCTGAAACAGCAGCTTTTCTGTCACACCCTGGAAGTGCTCCAGTTTCTTTACAGCTCTGGAAATGTGGCTCAAGCAAGGCTGGCAGCACATGTTCCTCTGTGTCAGACACTACTCTGCTTCTGGAGCCTGCGAGGAGCCTGTCAGCTATCATTCTGCCAGGAATACCCCAGCCCTGCCTCCTCTGCTTTCAAATTCAATCTATGTTAGGTAGAGTAAGAGAAGCTGTCAGGTATCTGGAAAAACAATAGTAGCTCTTGCTTTAATTTGCATGCCCAGTATTGAAATCCTTTGTCACTAACTCAAGTGGGCAGTGCATAAAAACTAAGTGAAATATAATGATGCAATTCACACAAACGCATGAAGAGAGCTTCTCTGCGCCTAACCTCACACTTGCCAATGTTCTGGTGCAGATTTGCTGTGTCAAAGCACCAGAAAATAAGTGGTTATCCAGCATGCTGGAGTCCCTCGATCAAAATGACATTTATCAAGTTTCCTCACAGGCTCTCCAGTTCTCCTGATTTCAGGGGAATGGCAAGTTACCAGTTCTTTCTTTAACCTGCTCTCCTCCAACACCTAAGCACCCACTGACCCTCTGCTGGGACTGTCCTCCAGGTGTGTCCTGTACCAGGTTGCTCTAGCATTTGAAAGACAGAAAGAAAATCTCCATGCAGATTTTTAATGTACGTTGTCTTTGCCTGGCCATTTTGACACAGACATCCTCCGCTTCTTCCCCATTTCTTCCTGCTAGCCCGTGTGTGCAGCCTTATTCCCTTCTCAGGTACCCATTGTGGCCTGCACGGCAGGTGAGCACCCACACATCACCGAGCACCTTCCAGCACGATCGGCCCCTCAGCTGTGAGGCAGCAGAATAAGGGAGCTCCAGCACCTCAACATTAAAGAAGAAAGCCAAAGCGCAGAGCAGTCACCTACACAAGACTTTCACAAAACTTTCTTTTAAATCGGCACTAATAAAAATAAAGCTAAACTTTTCTCCACGTGAAACTTTTCTCCCCTGTCTCACAGCCGTGCTCCCCACTGCTGTTTGTCTCACTGGCAGCCACAGATCTCCACGGTGCTCAAATGTGACACACACCAAAGCCTCAGCCTCACGTTTAATTAAGGACCGTGCCCCTGCCAGCCTGTTTTTCAGGAGACCGTGCACTCCCCACCGAGAGCCCCCACGGCACCCAGGCCTCCATGGCCTCAGCCTGCTCCACACAGGGACGCAGCCCTCAGGCTGGCCACCCGCTGACACAGGCACCACACATCGTTTATAACAGAGGGGATACGACGGAGGGAACCAGGCCCCACACTTAGTGTAGTGCATGGCATCATTCAACTGCTCTGATCCTGCTGCAAACACCTCCTGAGGGGGAGAACTGGTGGCTCCACATGCTCCAAGCCCCAAACACCCCAGACTTCCAGGCTGCCTCCTCTCCGGCCTTACCTGGTGCTGTCTTCTGGGCGATGTTTCCTCACATGGCGCCCGTGGGAGACCACCTGCTCTGCAGAGTCCTCCTCTGGCACTGTCTGCCCTTCCCTTCATGGGAACGGGCATTCATGTCAGGGAACACCAGCAGTGAAAGGCTGGTTCCTCAGAGAGGTTCCTGCCATTCCCGGCAGTGGGTCTCTGGCTGGGAGAGGGGTCACTGTGCTCAAGCAAATTCTGGGATTTCCTCCATTTTTGAGGATAAAACACTCCTTTTACAGAGGCTGTCATCTCACTGAAAGCACCTGAGGGGTGCCCCAGCTTCCTCCCAGCAGCCACCGAGGTACTGAAACACCACAGTTCTGTGAAACGTTTCTCAGAACACGGCCACCTCAGAAAAACCCAGTGTTCACCTCAA
>NW_009606229.1:0-13639 GCF_000690535.1 Cariama cristata | reverse complement strand
TGCCGCCGGGTCTGGGGCGGGAGGGCGGCTGCCGACCCAGGCCACCACTTCTCAGAGCAGGAACCCACCCACGCAGCTCTGGAACCTTCCGGAGCCTTCCCTCAGGGGGAGGCGGCCGCAGCGGGGGCCCTGCCCGGCCACGCAGGCAGAAGGCGGCAGCGGCTGTGGAGGAACCCCCGCCCTGAGGAGGCCTGGTGAGGCTTTCTGAAGAAGGGGGCATCACCAGCCACAGAGCACGACCGGCGATTTGTAATGGAGTACGAAAGTTTGTGGGGATGCTGTGGGAGGCAGAGGAGGGGACAGGAGCTCCCGCCAAAGCTAGGCAAACGTTAGCACAGTGCTGTGCGGCAGCACGAACCTCCCCAAGGGACGCCCAAAACGGCCATCCCAGCACGCCAGCGCTAACTCCCAAGGAAGGGACAGAGTTTCCTCCATCAGTCAAGCAAGACAGAGCCTGCAAACCTCAACAAAGAAAAGCTCTAGAAAGGAGTTAATTAAAGAGTTCCAGTTCCCCCCGACGCAGACACTGGTCCTTTGTGAGCACAAAACTAAGCCCGAGCATTCCCACTGCTAATTATGAATAAGTTAAGGAGCTCTTTGATATTATTGCTGCGGTTCAGGCTGTTGCCACATAGTGCAGACAACACCCGCGTAAAACCACCGGTGTGCTGGCTGCAGCCTCTCCCCTCCCTTGTTTTGTTCATTTACGTTGCTTACAAGTTTTACCAGCAGTCTGTGTATCTCTGGAACTAAAGCTGTAACTACTTTCTCAAGGAAATTCTCAAAATTGCACCATGTGAACCTAGCCCCGTAATGGTGACAGGGAAATGTCAAAGATTTGTTTCTATAAAAGGTTCCTGTATTTTTCTCCTAAACAAGTGAGTCCACAGGTGGAAATACAGAGCATGCAAATACATGTAAAGCTGTTGTTGCAGCACGTGTTCCCTCTTTTCGTCAAGGTTCGTCGGAGGCTCTCACAGCTCCTGGCTGTTTCAGCGCGGAGTTGCATTTTGTGAGTAGATACGTAGTGATTTATACCCACAAGGAAAGTGGCTGCAAAGCTCAGAAACGCAGACTTGTACTTCCAGAGACCGCCTATGCTCGAGGGCTCGCTGAGTCATGCGCCAAGTGCTGAAATGTGTGGTCATCTGCTAGCTCAGCTATTGCAAAAATGGTGGGAAGGTGATGGCAGTTCACACTCTAATGCTTCCTCTCGGCGCCCGCTGCCAGGTCACCCAGCATTGTTTGCTAATGCCAAGTCCACGCGGGATGTCGAATTAGGGTATGGTGCCAGCGGCCTGAGCTGGCAGCACAGCTTTCTGCTGGAGGTACAGCTCAGTACACAGTATCACAAAAAAGAAGGAATTCTACACTTTAGTTGGACTAAGTGTTGCGAACACATGATAACCATCAACTTCTCCGCAGAGTGCACGGAACAGCATGCAGTAAAACAAAGCACGTCACAAATGTGAAAACCTGGAGCCATTTTGTCACGTACCATCAAACTCCAGTACTCCCTCTTTCCAAACAGACTACTTGCCAGCTTGTTACAATAAGCGATCTCCTTACACCCTTTGGTTAGGTTAAGTGTGGGCACCAGCATGTACTCGCATTCGGCATGGATTCTCCACCGAACTCCCCTATGAGAACACTAAGAGCAGCTGTAAGATACTCCCTCAGGTCTGCTCCGGAGAGGTGATACTGTCTATCTGTCCAGTACAACAGACAACACTGGACTTGGCCTTCCGAGTTCAGCTAATCATGGCGAGCTGCCAAGAGACCCTAATGTGAGCATGTCACTGGAGCATTAATAGGAAGCAGAGAGCATTATCTGTGCAAGGGAATGACTGCTTCAAACAAGGACAAAATCAGAAAGCAGAAAATTAGAGCTTCAACCATAAAGTTCAAAGAACATGGGGGAAAAGCATGAAAAATAATTTTGACACTTTGAAGTAGAACTCAATTGTTCCATTAAACTGTATTTTTAATAAAAAATAACAATAACAGCATTCCAAATATCTATTTTATAAGCTTTACTAATGTATATTTTTTTAATACATGTCAGAAATTCTTACTTGAGGCAAATGCAATATTTATAGAAAGCAAGAGACTTCAAAACAGCTCCAGAGACTTTAAGCTCTCGATTTATTCACAGATTTAGAATAACTCAGGAATACAAAATGACAAAATGTACATTTTTTATATTGTTTACTAATGTATTGTCTCTTGTCCCTGATCCGTCATCTTCCTGACTGGAGGAAACACATTTAGCTTCTTCACTCCCTTTAATGCTACACACTTCTGGAGGGAAATATTCCCATTTGGTGGAAATCTATCACAATTCTGTCTTGCAGAATATCCCTCCCAGAGAATTATGTGAAGATCATTAATAAATACATTTTTGCAATGACAGTCATTTCTTCTTTGGTCATGATTTGTATTTATTATTTGCCTCAGCCTCTCCAGTTCCCAGAGAAACTGCTGGTGAGAGTGAAGAAGAGGCAGTGCAGCTTCAGACCAAAATCAGAATGGAGGTTTGCCAGCGGCTACGAAGGCAAACAAGATGTTGGAAGTTAGTTAACCCCTCGTCAGACGTGTCACTGGGTGTGGAAAGATGCCCTCACTGTCTGTGAAGGACCACCTCCACCATGCGTTGGTTGTGTCCCGAGGTGAGGAGTGGGCTTTCTGGAGGACGGCTCCAGGAGCCAGGAGGACCATGTCTCTCTTCCCGGCTCAGACGTTGCCTGGCTGTGTGGCCTCATGCAGGTCGCGGAACCACACCGCACCGCACCCGAGGCTCATCCCCAGTGGAAGAAAGGGCCCTTCTTCTGCCAGGGCCGGCTCACAGCTCCTGGGCCCAACCCAGCCATTCTGGTGAGAGATGCCTTGAATAGCCAACAAACAGGGAATGGGTGAGAAGATAGGAAAGCAGTCAAAATATTCTGTTAGCATTGTAAATCTTTAGTATTCAAAGACAATGATTCTAGACCTACAAAAGCACATTGTTCAAAAAATACCAAATATCGGCTCCTTTTACGTATTAAGTCTGTGTGACATTCTTCAATCTGGAGGCATCCCTGAAATTGCAGAATTTCCGCTGTCTCTTTCGGCCTCTTCAATCAGCAGGTGAGCAGGGGTGTTTCACTTTTGTTGGCAATGTTGTGCCTAAGCAGTTTCGCTTTCCTTTCTTGCGTGTTTTTCTGTTGTATTACAGCGCACCTATATTTTTACAGCCATACCTAAACACTGCTATAACTGAACACTGAGAGATTTTGGAGCAGCCAGTCTATAAAACCCGACCTATGGGACAGGCACAACATCGCTCCAAAAAAGATGAAGGGGAAACAGTAAAAAGTGTAAGAGAGCCTTGCAGCATGAGCTTCAATCTGCTGTCCCAGGCTCTGGTGGAACAAAGTCGTGATATTCAGTTGCAAATACCTCAGCGCAACAGTAAAATTTCCAAACCAATACCATGTTTTGCTAAGAAACCATAAACACTTTTGTATTTCCTTTTCCTTTTTATTTGAGCACCATGTACGTTTTAGAGTGAAAATTGTCTGATGTTTTTCTAAAAAGTAATATAGCCTCTGATTTTGGGTGTAAATTTATTCCACATACTTCACTGTGTGCCTAACAGAGGATACTGGGAAACAAAGGAATCTCTGACCCACATACACAAATAACTCTATGTGCAGCATGTTACAGATCTGGGCAGACACAGGGTTATTTTTCTTTTCCAAGAAAATCCTGGATCACAATTAGTCAAAAAGACATGTTACCCTGGCAAAAGATAAGTCCAGAGCTCTCCCAAGTGTACTGCTGATGAATCAACAGCTAGAGCCCTCAGCCAGCTCGGTGTTGTGCTAGATACACAGCAATAAACGACATACTTTTGCTACACAAATTGCAGCAGCGAAGATAAGCCATGAAATGCATAACTGTTGAAAGACGATTAGCACACCAGTTCACAGATCTACTACAGAGTCTTCCTTCTCTCATAAAATTTCCCTGGTGTTTCCAGCTTCTACCAAAGTCCTGCTCAACCAAAAGGTTTCAGCATCTGATAAAAGACCACAAATTTTGCCTACTCACTTTCCTGAGAGAGAAGAAACAAATTTTAGGTTATGTTTGCAGTTGGATCCACATGGGCTCTGCAAAGACACAGCGTCTGCCCAAGATCTGCACAGGAACTACAGCTGTAGTATGTCTGACCACAGGTGTCATCAGGGCTACGTTTCCTGTAGAAGCAACCTGCACCCATACTGATGGCTACCAACATTCAGAAAAACAATTACAATGCTTTGGAAAAAATAATTTTGCCATCTACAGCAAATTAACATTGCTAGGCTCAGCTTTAATTCACAGAAGTGTCCAAAGGTAAGATGGCAATTTGCCCTTTCTTCTGCCAAGCCAGCAGCTGCCCTGGCCACAAGCTGGAAGTGAACTGTTTTGCAGCTGCACATTCTCTCTAAAAAGTTGGTGAACTGACCATAGGTATGCTGCTATGCTGCTACCTATGCTCTTCCTCAAACCATCTCCGAGAATTCTTTATTATTATAAATAAGTGCTTTTGTAACTGATGCATTCGCAGACATTTCAGTCACTAGGATCCCAAAGTGTAACTCAGGGCACTACACATCAACAATTTAAAAGTGAGAGTAAGTGCTGGGATCTTTTTTTCCCCCTAGTACCTCAAGTTCAAACTACGATTCCTCACACAGTGCCTTGACTCCAGCAGCTGGGCTTTAAGAAAAAACAGTAATTGTCCAAAAGGCATGTGACAAAATCATGCAAGTTGGTAAAAGCAGAGCCGGAGGGATGGAAGAAACTGGTGAGTCAGTTGGTCACAGAAACATATGTAGAGCTTAACTGGCTGTAAAACTCAACAGGGGCTATGAGTTCTGGGGCACCAGGCCAAAATATGCCCAAGAGGCTCCAGCTTCGTATGACAGAAGTAGCTCTATCATGCAAAGAAAGAGTTTTCTGAGCAAAGGATTTTAGTTGAGAGAGCAAACAGGTCTTTCTGAGCCTTTCACCACAAATGGCTTTGTGCTGCCAAAATCTGGATCCTTCAGACAGAGACGACTTTCCTCCCCGCCATTTCTCCTTCCCTAGAGGACCTGGGAGCAGCTCCCAGAGCACCGTGCACTTGGGGAACAGGGGGTTGCATTGCTCACTCACCGAGTGCCCAGGCACTCGCGCTCACGACCAGTCCAGCCCTGTACCCCTGCACCTCCTGTGCCCTCTGCATGTGCACCCGTCCTTTCTCCAAAAGAAGAGAGAACATTAACGGCCGGTTTTCTGCCTCCCACACAGACACAAGTGGGTGCCCAGTCGTACCAGTCCCATGCAGCAGACCCCATGGGGAGGTGTCACACTTGAAGAGAAATATCGTCTGTGGGGATGGCCCCCGGCCAGTCAGCCGGCCCGAGAGAGGCACGCTCCCATGAGTCAGCTGCTGCAGACACTGGTCCCCCCGTACCCTTCTCTGTCTGCCTCAGCTGCTGGCTAGTTCCTTTTCTGATCACAAAAACCTATCTTACGGGAATGAAAATAAGCAGTGAAGCTTCTAGGACATAAAGCAAGGGTGCAGTCCTGAAAGAAACAGCATCATGGGGCAAGCCCAGCCCAGAAGGAGTTTTACTGGCCTACAGAAATACCCGGTGCTGATGCACAAGGCCGAACGTGGCTGGGTTGGGGAGACACGGCTGCTGCCACCGGGGAGGCCTGGTCGGGCTCCACAGCTGATGGGAGTGAGCACCACGCACAGACTGGGCTTAACAGTGGGTTTTATGAACAGTTTTTACCAACTGAAGTGATTCTGCATCTGCCTTTGGAGACTGCCATTAATACTTAATTTTGGACCATTTGGTTGGTGCTGACAGAAATTCCCCCAAGCAGCTCACCGAATGAAAGCTTTCCCTGGCTACCCTTAAAAGGGGAGCTGATTAACTAAGGGGTTTAACTATTATTTTTGATGTTCTGAGTGTTCCCATGAGACTCTGGCAAAAAGCTGTGGAGATATTTTAATATAAACTTTGACAAATTCACTGGAGCTAAATAATGAAGCTTTTGCAGGGTGCTAACACCAAAAGCTCTGAAGAAAGTGCCACAAAAAGGGTTTTTAGCGTATTGCACTGCCCAGGTTTTGTACAGCACGGGCTGCCATGGCTGGTGTCATTTCTTTGAGGGACAATTTCACTACTAGCACCTGATATCCTCTTTGACTAGAGTTATTTTATTTGTCCCAACATACAAAATAACACTGCTTTTCACAAAACCAAAGAACAAAGCCTTGCTGACACCAAAAATGCCCCGCGTCACCCTGATAACAATCATTATGCAATTATCTGCAGAGAAGTGATGATAACTCTGCTTCAAAGGCATGGGAGAAATGTTTTCCATTTAGGTCCACGGAACAAATTCTTTGGTTTGATGACACCAAAGAGCTCATTCAACTCTGCTGTAACAGGCAGAAGTAACACACTGACCCTCATGGGGTCTGCCTCAGGCTCATGGTGAGCTCCTAAACCAGCAATGTCCAGTTTGGTATATTTTTCTTATACATAAATAAGGAAATATGTGCTTTTAGGAATTTTGGTTAAACTGCACAATAAAAAAAAACGGGCATTTGTCTGTATGCAAGCCATCTGTGGTCATAAGGCAAAATCAGCCCCTATGGCAAAATCACAACTGCCCAGAGCATCTAGGAAAGGGGTTACCAGGGTCACCCTGCCCAGCTGCTGCCAGTGTAAAACAGCAACTGGTGCCATTCCAGCAGACCCCGCAGAATCACAAATAGCAACTTTCCAGAGCATTTGAGCTGACGCTTTCCACTGGCACTGAGCGCATTCAGCTCCCGTGCAAGGACAGGATGGCAGAGTGGGTTTTGGATCCTGCAGAAACCTGTGCAAAATCCCACCAGTTCCCATCCCCGCTGCAACCTGGCCTGGCTGCCTGCTGCTGCTAAGGTCTGCACCTTGAAATACGACAGGGCCTCGGATTCAGTCAATCCTTTCTGTACCAGTTACTGACATTTCCGTGTTCGCTGCTGCTGCAGGAGCAATGCGCTCATCAGCGCTCAGTGCAGCAACTGGATTGGGGACGTGGGGGAAGGCTGCTCGTGCTTTGGACATGCTGGATGAGCAGGACCCACAAGCTCCTGTGCCAAGGGAGCTCCTTTTCTCTCTGATACTTTCTCTTAGCAGGACCTCACATTTCCGCATCTTGCTCCAGTGCTCATTCACAAGGCTGACACGTATGGCTGGACCCCCGTGCGGCCCCTGCTAATTCACGACAACACCAGTGACTGACAAGAGCTGGCACCTTCCCCATCAACACACACTCTGGGCCAGCGTGAGCAGCAAACCTACAGTCAAGGAATCTCTTAAAGTAAACGCTGGAGTGAGTGCTTGTGGCTGTACCTTGCAAGCACTGTTCAAAAGTCTTGGCTCCTGGGGTTGGAGTATATCATCTCCAGCGTGAGCCTCACTGAAGTTAATATTAATGCTACAAATATTAATGCTACAGCTAACCCAGCCAGCTGCTGCACAAGGCAAAGAGGAGAGTTTATAGCAGAAAAATCCCTGCAGCCTATTAGCTCTCTGCAAGACAGCAGTCTCGTCCTTCCAGATGTGCGCTCTGGCATTCAGCTCCATAGCACTGGAGTGCTGCAGAGATGGCAAGCTCTACACATGCCAAACATGTGTCGGAAACATTTCTGAGGAGCGTCTGCTCTTCCTACCCATCCCACGCTGTCCTGAGCTGTTCCTGACACGACCGCAAACAGCAGCATCGCACACCAGGGTTCTCGCTGTCAGGAATGACATTTTGAAACCCCACTCCCAGTGCTCAGTCCCAGCTCTGCCACCGAGCCCTCGCACAAGCACGGGCTGATGATGAAGGCTGTGCTGCGAGGCAGCAGGGGCTGTTGGCTGCAGAGCGCTCCCCCTCCCGCCATCCAGGCAGGGATGTGGTGGAGGGGGACCCAGCTCCCCCCTGCGCTGCCTTCCCTGGTTTCCTCCCCAAGAGCGAGGGCTGGAGCACGCTGCTGGGCACCGGGGTTTTGTGGAGATGTGGGTCTGGGTGCAGCCTGGGTACAGGCCCAAACTGGGAGCCTGCTTTGCTGGGCTGGGCTTAAGCATTCTCTCGTCTCCCTGGTTTGTAGGTATGTATCAGCCTATGCATATGCCACTAACCATAGGTGTTTTTTTCTCGGGATTAGCAGAACAGATACCAGAACCTTTATACAAGTTAATAAGTTTCAAGGAAGAAGATGTTGCTTAGTTGAAGGGTACAACCATAAAAATGAAACCTTTTTCACTGTCTATTTAACAAGAAGTTACAACTTTGGTGGATGCTGCATTTAATTCTCATCCACACAGAAATAATGGGCTTGCCAAAGCTGTGCCTTTTCATATCCTGAATAGGAGTACTTTCTGGAAGGAAAAAAGGCCATCGAGAGAGCGGTGATGGCTGCGTTCCAGCCCAGAGGTGTGACTGCTGCCTTCCCTCCCTGGTAACTTGAACAAATAAGCTCCTTTGGGGAATTAGAGAGCTGAAATACTAGCAACCACTGGTACTATCATGGACACATGTCACAACCCAAAACAAAGCTGTAACCTGATAGAGAGGTTTGTGAGTTTTTATTTTGGGGTGAATTGTATTTCCATGAAAGACAGACTGTAAGACTAATGATGCAGACAGAGAAATTAGCTGGGATGCAACAGAGGCATAGGAAGTAACGCACTGGAAGTACCAGTGGGGAAAAAAGGCTGCGCGAGAAGTGATTTTTTTTTTACATTTCTGTGTGTACAGATAATATATAATTAGACCTCTTGGTGTGTTACATATTAGTCTCTTTGGTGTCACTGTCCGCCCCGAAAAGACCAATGTTTCCCACTCTTCCTCTCTTTCCACAGGAAGTTTTAAGTGACACTAGCATAGGTGGAGAACAAATTTTGTTCCACCAAGTTCTGGCACATCAAACCTAACAAATATACAAGAGATGCAAGAGTAGCTAATGCTGTGTGCTCATTGCCTTTGTGATACATCACTACTAAGCAGAGTGCAGAGGGGGCCAGTCCAGAGCAAAACTATTGTTTGCAATTGCCTTTTCCTTTTGACATTTTCATTGTATGTTCTTTTAGGACTGTAAATCTCCTGCGATGTCTTTACAACACATCTGCGAAGAGGCACTATCTAAAAGGCTGAGGAAGAAAATGTCCTGCCACCTGGGAGCAGCACTCTTTATCTCTCCAGTAACATTCAGGTGTCTTGGGCCGGTCTGGCTCTCTTCTCTTCCACTGTGATATTTTTCAGTCAATGCATGCCTGATTCTTTTTTTTGTTCTTTCCTGAATTGCAGGTAGCTTTGAAAAAACACGCATGAACCAGCCCTGCCAGGTGAAAAATAAAGGCTCCTGATTGCTATCATTATTATTATACCACTAGATATTTTATTAACACTAAAGTGTGACATTTCCCTCCAAAGAAAGGCCTTCTTCTGCCCTTCTGCATGGCTACTTTATTGAATCCAAACTCCGTTTCCGAGGATCTTCACCTGTTTAAACGCTGCTGTGTTTCTAAAAGCAATTTAACCTTTCATCTTTTATGGATGGATCCTTTTTTAACAAAAATCCTATAGGGCCATTTTTCTCCTCATCTCCTTGTGATCTCAGTGATATTACGTGATGTAGCTTTTGAAGAAGAAATGCCGAAACAGCAGCTTCACCACCTGCAGCTAATGCAGCAGGAAGACGGAAAAGGCAACCTGGAAAAATCCCTTTTCAACATTTCTCTCACAAGCTCCTGGTAAGAATCCCCCAAACTGACAATGTCTCTTGCATAGAAATGAAGGGCGAGCGCTCAGGAAGAAGAGAACGGCCTGGAGATTTTGCCAGCGTAAAACCCATCACCATGTTTTCCAGCCTTGCATCCTCTCATTGCATCAATGACTCAAGCACCACCCAGCTTTAATTATTTATTTTCGGCAACGGCTGTGTTGTCCAAGGTAACACAGTCTCCTGGGATGAAGAAAGTCATTCTGAACACAACCAGTGCCCGAGGGGTGCAGTGTTTAGAGACAGACTGTTTTCAAGGCATTGTTGGATGATTTTACTGCTTACTTACTACATGGCTCACATGGGACTCTTGGTTCAATAAAAACCAGACAAACTACAGGCACTAGTACGTATTTTCCTCTACTAAATCCTCTAATCCTAGTTCAGTCCGGAGTACTCAGAGAAATTCAGCCTTTCTCCATGCCAATACATGTCTCTCCTTCTCCTTCCTCAGCCTGGGCATCTCTCTGGGGAAGGCAGATCTGTCCTCACAGCAAGCCCAGCGCTCCCTGAGCCCCTGCACACCACCCCGGGCAGGGATTTACCACCAGGGACCACGGAAGCACAGGGCTGCACTGGCACCAGCCGCAGCGGGTCCCTTTCTCCTCCTCCTCCCATCTGCCTCGACACCGAAGCTGAGTGATGGCCAGAGCCCACGAGGTCTTTGGAAAGACCTGCTGGAAACGCAGAGCCCTCCACAGAGTCGCTCGCTCCAGCTCTGCTGTGTGCCTGCAGAGAGGCAGCTGCCTCCACTGCCCAGCTGGGATTGCCCAGTACTGCCAGCCGGGGGGAGCACAGAGAGCCTGGGGGCTCTGGGAAACGCGTGGTTCCTCCAGCCAGGGCCAGGCACCCTCTCCCCACAGGGCCACATATGGTTCCTTCCCAAGTCCGTGGCCAGGAAGCCCAGGGCGGCAGCTGGCTGCCTTGCCCATGCGGGCAGGGACTGTGAGTCCACAGAGGATCCCTGGTGACCCTTACCCTCTGCTGACCCTACGTTTGCATAGCGTTAGTCCTGCATTTCCTCATCTAACGGCTTTTGTAGCCTGCACCACTTTCCCAGTGCTGCTCAACGCACCAGTTTCCTCAAGAGGCCCACGTGCTGGAACAAGAGACTGAATTGGCGGAGCAACATAAACAGCTCCTGCCGCAGCCATAACAAGGTCCCCCGGCGCCTGCGGACTTAGGGCACCGGCTCACGAATGGCAGCCGGGGTGAGGAGGACAGTTCAGGCTCTCTGCGAGCAAGCCCTACCATGAAAAAAAACCCCATACCCTGGTTTTCCTGAGTCGCTGAGAAGTTTTTCAGATGATTTTGAACTGGTGACAAGTTGAGAACTTGTTTTTTGTTCTTTAGAAGGTCTCCAGATCTCCAATTTGAGAATTGTCTGACAACTATGGATAGGAACTGTTGAGTGCTGCAAAGGGAAGTTTCCTCCTTGGTGTGGGCAGCTGTCCCTGAGCCGGAGCAGTGCTCGCTGACCCCGAACACAAGTTATTTTGCAGATCTCCTGCTCCTCTCCCTCTCCCCTTCCCTGTCCCTCTGCATATCAGGTGTCAGTTTTTAGTTTTGGAGCTTTTGCTTCAGTAGAGCTTCTCCCAGTCGCACCTGTGAACATCCTTTTGCTATGGAAGATGTTATTGTGCGTTTCACCCACAAACGAAAAATTGTGAAGTCTCACAGATGTGCCACCTCTAAGCTGTAGTTAAAATCTACATTTATCTGTAATTTACTTTATAAAACACATTAATAAAAATAATTAAAGCCACATAGCCAGAGCATCCACCAGCCAAAGAGACATCATTAACATTCCCTGCACCTGAATAACAAGCAAGGAAAAACAACATGGGGATTTAGAGTTCAACTTGCAAAAGATAACACCATGCATTAGAAGCGAATGAGCCTCCCAATGGGAGCAGCACTAGAGAATGGAAAGAAAATAAAGTAGGGCAGTGTGCCAAATTCAGGAGGTTTAAAAAAAATAAGCAGCACAGCCATCACAAAAGAATCCCCGTTTCAGCCCAGCATGGGAGGAAGTATGAACTGAAACCCAACGAGGATTTCCATGTTACTGTCTTAATTTGTAAAGGCTTTGAAAAATAACACAATGCTGAGCTGGTCTTTCTTTTTTGGGAAGAGGGGAGAGGGTCAAAGGGAACTGTATTGGTTATCAAATAATGACAGAAAAAGCTATTCTCTCTGGCTCTCCTAAACTCCCAAGTGACTTGAAGGGACACAAAACACATCCAAAGAAACCCTTGCACAGGAAGGCAAAGCAAAGCCTGCACCTTTCTCCAGCGTGCTGCTCTTGTGTAGCTGTTCCCTGCCTCCTTGCTGTGTGCTGACACACAGCAGCTGTCCGGTCCCCAGAGGGACGGGAACCGCACCTTGAAATGGAGCCTGATGCTTTTCCTCACACAGGAAGATAAGCTTTGGCAACTATAAAGCATATGGCAATAATGGCAGGACCAGATCTTGTGCATTCAGCGACAGTTCTGGACACACATCACCACGAAGGGCTCATACCTTATAATTACTGGTCCAAGCTGGAGGGAGTTCATGCTAATAACACCCACAGGTACTGGACACGGAGCCCTTTTGTCCATATTGTTGGGGGATGCCACATTCACATTTAACTTTTCCTTTGCCTCCTGTTTTCAAACCTGTTCAGGATTTTTGCTTTTTCCCATTCTTATTCTGACAATTTGAATTATATAAACCCAGCTTTTCACCTTTTGTTGCTCAATGGATATATGAGAAGGTGAAATGCAGGTAGAGCACCACAAAAGCAAAAGGCAGGTGAGCTTTGAAGGAAAAGGGATCTAGGAAAGGGACAAAAAGGAGCATAGAAATGGAGGGTTGATCTCTGTTGTACTCACAGCATGCTGTAAGCCAAGCAACAGCTACTGTACCTTAACTAGGCAACTGGTAGAAAATCAAACCTTCCCTGTGATCAATAGGATAATGGTGAGAGTTTGATTAGCCTTGGAAAAATTACAATAAGGAGAGAATTTTTTTCTCTCCATGGACTGGGTGATTTCCCTGTGAAAGTTTTTACAAGAATGAGGCTGCATATAATGCGTCTTGTTAACCCAAATTACATGCACTCGAATTCCCTCTCTTTCCCCAAAGAAATCAGAGAAGAAATCAGGCGTGAAATGGCATGTGGGTGGGGCTGAGCGGAGCAAGCACTACACTCGTAATTAAATGAGACTGGCTGAGCCCCCACTTCTCGGAGCCTTTCGGTTTTTCTGCTGGGCTCCAGTCACTACCCACAAACACGGGGATATACTACTGGTATACAGATTTTATATGCTCTGTGCAAGAGAAAGCATGCTGCAGGAAAGGGGGGTGCCTCTTGCCTTTCTCTGGGTCAGGGAATCCTCAGACCTGAACTTCATGCTGCAGCCCCAGAGCAGAGTCACCTGCTGGAAACGCGTCTTCTACTAAGTCAAGTCCACTTCTTAATATCTCAAACAGAAGAGCTTCTGTCCTGTTCCCTAGGGACAGCTGGACAGCGTGGCGCACTGCGATTTAGTTTTTCTCATTGTGTTTGTAGTTTCTGCTACCAGATAACGTCACCCGCTTCTTCACCAGACGCACGGGGAGCCCCCCCGCGCTCTGGGGGCCAGCCCCCGCTCTGCGGTGCCCTGTCCGCCCCGGCCGGGCGACGTCCCCTGAGCCGGTCCGTTGGTGGGACAGCACACGTGACGCCGCTCCACAGCTTGCGAGCACGTTTGCTAACGGCCTTTCACTGATCGGGAGGCCCGAGAGTCTTCTGAGCCTTTACCCGGCTTCACC
>NW_009606228.1:5472-12529 GCF_000690535.1 Cariama cristata | reverse complement strand
CCCCCCCGCCCAAGACCAAATAATACAAAATAAAAAAACTCTAGTCTAGCTAGCAAGATCTGCCTACAAGTGATATGCAAATAACTGTACTTCTTGCTGGTTTATGGTGTGCAAATAATGGCCTCTTGCACAACGGCAGTAAAAAGGCAGTTAGTTATGTTTCCTATCATGCTTCAGATCTGAATTGAAGCTTTGGACTTTCAGATGCGTAGGCTGCCTGGCTTAAATGGAGGTGTCTGTCTGTCCAGCTGTAGGTAGCAGAGAACATGGGCACATTGGGACTTGCAGAATCACTGGTGTTCCCACACTGCTGCTGGTCTTTGGGGTGAAGTTAAACTAGTTGCTCCATGCATTGCCTCCTTTCCTGCTCAGTAAAGTGGGGATGATAATATCTCCCTTTCTGCTAGGTGCTCTCACAACTAACTTGGCTTAGTTTTCCCTTCAAGGTCTCGGTGCTGATCATGTCCCAGGGTATTGGGTGGCAATGTAAGGGACAGCTTTGTGAAGCCTGCTGTCCCAGAACAGTCAGGTGGTAATAGGTTTAATTGAAAAAATATTTGTCGCAGAGATGTGCTATGACACATTACTGAGTCAGATGGAAATGCCAAATGGTTACACAGGCAGTTCTGGCAGGGGATTTTGAAGGTAGATAGGAGGGATGGTATGCCAGGCATAGGTGAAAAAAGGTGTTTGCTGAAGAGACCGAGAACCAAATATATGGCAGTAATGTGACTAGCAAACATGGGAACGTAGCATTCTCAAATCTGCCTTTGCAGTTAAACTAGGTGTACTTTGATAAGTTCTTGGTGTCACATTCTGGAAAAATTGATGATGCTTTTCCAAGAAGCAGAAGTTTCCACTTGAGTAGCTGTGGGTAGTCCATGCTGTGGTATGCAATGTGTGTGCACGGTTCCCAAACAAAACAAGTCAAGAACTGGTTCTTGAAATGTCTCTGTAGATAACACGTACGCAGGCATCGCTACAAAGGGCTCTTAGGTTCTGATCACAGGAAAGAAAACCCACACCGTAAAATTGTCAATACTTAAAAACAAATTTAGTCCTTCAAACTTGTCTTGAGGCAAATGAAGTCATTAGTTTAAATTCGTCTTGGCTGTCTTAGAGTTGAGGAGGGAACAAACACTTTTCTTAGGTAACATTTTAAATATTCGAGGAAAATACTGGAGTTCACAGTACTTCCTAACAAAAGAGAAGGCAAATTTCATTGTGTCAAAGTTGCATTTTGATGTGGGCTTGCTACAAATCCAGTTTATCAGGCGTCTGGCATGCGTCTCGCTCCTGAAATGGCTTTGTGTATGTGGGGATTTTCTTGAGAAAGCTTTGGATTATTCTTCAGTCTTCCCCTATTTAGATTAAATTTCAGTTGTAGAGTACTTGGCGATGGAGGCAAAATGTTGGAAGCTATTAGTGGAGGCAGCTGGGGACGGCTCTTGCAGTCGGAAGCCTGTTAGACAGAAGGCTCTCTCTTTGGGCTGCCCTGTGTAGGGACGGCATTCTGCTCTCCCAAGACTTCTGCAGTGCTTTGCACTTGAGGCAGGAACGTGTAGGGAATAAGGGCCGCTGTGTTACTGCAGCACATGCTGACAAGGCATTTAATGCAACCATTACCTCATGTGCCTATGGCAGCCTATATGAAAATACAATGGGGATACTGGTATAAGTGCTCCAGAATAACGTACAAGGCAGCGCTGCCCACAAGACATGCCGCCTTTGCAATAGTTGCATGGAGTTACTGGGGGAGAACTTATTTTTGCTGATTCCCCCAGATAAACTTACTCTGTCCATTCTTGCCTGAATGCTTCCCTGAATATGCTGTACAGACATCGTTTTCCCATCTGGTAATTAGGTGGCTTGCCTCCTTGCTGCTGCCTCGCTTCAGTGAGGTTAACAGGCCCTGCACTTAAGGTCCTCAACACCTATAGAAACAGGGCAGCTGCTTGAATGTAGTCTTTTCTCTGTAATTGTGTCCCGAGAATGATTTTTAAGTTGCCTGTGTTACAGGGTTGATCTGTCCCCTACAACAAAATGTCACCAGCGGATGGTCGTGTGTCCCACAAGTGCCTGCAACACGTACTGCTCAATGAACAGCCACCCCTCTACCAGTCCAGAGTTGGGTAACTACTTCCATACTGGAAAAGGAACAGAACCAGGCTAGCTCTTGTAACCCTGCAGCGTTCGAGCCAGAATGCACAAAATAATAATGAATGTGCTGTATTGAATACTCTGAGTACAGCGATATTGGGCCAAAGAGAAAATCCAAACAAATCAGCATTTATTTTGTCATTACTGGTGGGCTGGAGGCTTCTCACCCGCTATTCTTCTGGCCACATCAGCAGAGACACAGTTAAAATGCCAATTGAGGACATGTATTTACGAGTGTGGCATTTCTCCTTGTTCCAGTGCTCTTAACAGCCATCCTGTCCCTGCCCTACACAGAATGGTTGCAACCACCTTACAACAAAAGCTGCCTTGGGTTCCTAGGGTTTGTTTTTTGATTGATTGGGTTTTTTTTTTTTCCTTTTTTAAGTATGTTTATGAAGCCAGTCCTGGCTGATACAAGCCCAGAGTTAAAGAGGGAGCCCTACAGGTAGAGAAGTAGATCCTCTTTTTTGAAGCAATGTATTGTACCAGGAGTTTCTGGGTTTGTTTCAATCCATACCGTGACACAGCTATAGGATTTTGTCAGATGGAACAAATCTGCGTTGTCCCTAGCAATATAATGGCTGCTACTGTCAGCATGTGTGATGAATCCAGGGGTTGTACAGCAGCTGTGAAAAGGAGTAGTACCAGCTACTAACAGCCTTTTGCTTCAGAAGGCTAAAAAAATCCAGCTCTTGCTGTTGTCCCTTCAGCTTCTGATCAGTCCCAGTTATCAGCTGCAGTTTAACAGTGAATTTTGAGTTTCCAGACTAAATACTCTCAACATTTTTGGAATCTGACCTGACTTGCCAGCAGTGCTCAGTTCCTTTATAAGGAAACAACTTGTTTCTCCCGGCTTGGAGGCATGTTTCTGGCTGTGCAGTAGCACAAGCATATGCTCTTTGACTGCACAGTTTGCATCAACCTGCCGCTCCCTTGCTGAGCATTAACCTCTTCTTTCAAAGTTACAGGAATTGGTGCAGGGAATTAGTTGTGATCTTGGAGCAAAGATCAAGAGTTGACAAAGGTAGAGCTAGGTGACATTGACCGCTTTTGTGCAATTACCAGACTCATTCCCATGCTAGTGCACGCTTTCTAAGCATTTGCTACTTGAGGTTTTATGTGACGAAAAACTGAGTCTTAACACCTGTTGGCAGCTACTGAGGTGCCATTAGTTAGAAGACAAATCTCGTGGGGGGGGAAAAAGGTTGTTTTGAGTTCACTGTGGATTTGTCCTCAGTGAATGATGCAATAGTTCTAGTCGCTGCACTGTTTGCTTTATTAGGGCAACCTTGTATTATTTAGAGGCTTCCCAGAGAGCTCTTGCCTACACCAGCCACAGGGATGGGAGGAAAAAGACCTTTATTCCTCGTTAGTTCTCTCTCAATCGTACTCTGACAAAGTGCAGCCTCTCTGTATGGAGGAGGTGACATAGGAATGAGTCACTTTGAGTTGATGTTTGCACTTTTGCTCAAATTTATCCTGGAATAGGCTTTCTCTGCTTACTTTCCTTGACTTATTGACGATAAGCAGAAGGGTGGCTGCCTGCTAGGCAGCTGAGGCACAGTGACATATTCCCTGTTCTATCCCAAAGTAAGTGCAAGGGATTCTGGATAGATTACCCCTCATAGACAAGCCATGCATTGGAAATCTTGAAGGAGGTCCCCTTTATATTTGAGTAAACCCATAAATAGCACTGTTCTCCACACTAGAGAAAGGCTTCTGTCTCCGCTTCACTGCTGTATGAGATTGCCCTGGTTTTGCATGACCAACACTTGAGAGATCTAGATGCCAAACTCCATGGTAATAGATTCTGCTGGTTGTGCCACCTCTCTTCACTGGGTTAGCAAAGCTATTCCAGCCACTGGAAGTTACAGAGGAGAGATGCTGGTAGAAAAAGGAGAGTCTGGGCTTATCCGAGATCAAGGCTTTAAAAAAACCCACGTTAAGTAGTTGTCCAGTCAATACCTATCTCTCCAGGAGAGCCTGTTTGAAAGCTAGCACTAAGCAGTTCCCCTGTCCCCACTAATCTCACTGGTTTTGCAGCTGAACTCTGCTGTTTCTTTAGAACACTTCTACTCGTGACAAGGTACAATGTCCCCCCACCAAAGGAATCCATCAGACATGTATTTTGGGGCTGAGCTTAAGGAAAATCAAAGTGAGGAACAACCTTTAGTCTTTTTTCAGTTGATATATCTCACATGATGCTTTACCTGACTGTTTAGTGCTGCTGACTGTGCTTGTAGCAGTGACGTGTGGCAGTTTACACAGAGGGAGGAGGGCGATTTTCCTTCCGAGATACAAATTGCAGTATCTGACGATAATCTCTTTCGAATTTGGAAGACCAAAAACCAGTGAGGGACGAAGCAGTATTAGAAAGGAATCTCGCTGTTTACACTGCACGCAGCATTTTGAACAGATAGGTCAGTGTTGGACAGGCTTCAGTTTGGTCTTTACTGCTCTGGCCATGATGTCCTTCCAGCAGTGTCCACTGGCCAGTATGGATTCCCGCTTTTGCAGTATTTGCTATTGCACAGCTGCTTTTAAGCACTTCAGCTTTGCTACAGTCTGAGAACAAAAGTCAGATACAAATGCTTCTACCCTGCCACCTCTTTTTTTTTTTTTTTTTTATCTTCTTTCCCCTCATTCCCAAAAAAGCAGCAGACTGAAAATGCAGTTCAGCCTCTTGTCGTTCTTGCTAGGTCTTGTCCTCTTTATTCTGTGCGGCTGCCTTTAACATTAGATCGGTAATGCTGCATCTGCACCTCCTATTATACAGCTAGCGCAGGGGGATACCACTGAGTAACTAGAATTTCCCATCAGACTTTAAGGAGGGGGAGGGGGAAGAAGTGGAAAAGACAAGCAGCTTACTTTAAAAACTGATGGAGGAACTGCTGGAAAGAAGACACTTTAGCTGTTACACTTGGAAGTTCTCCCTTTAAAACACTGAATTCAGAGCAACTTGTGAAAGTTGGCTTGCTCAGCTAAAACCTGTACCATTAAAGTCCCAGTACCCCACTATATCTCTCTTGATCTCTAAACCAAATCCACGTGAGAAGCGTGGAATTTGGCCATTTTTTACCGCTGTTCCTAAAGCTGCTAGCAAGCGTGGTAGAAATGGCTAGGAAGCTTTGGACAGAAGATCCTCATGGACTTGATTGTCTAGCCAGCCTGAAATGGGTAACAAAATTAGGCTGCTGTAATGCCAAAGGATCTGCCGCAGCTGAAATCTCGGAGGACGAGGGGTGGTCATGCGTGTAAAACTACCCCAAAACAATATTCTACTATAAGCAGGATTGTGCCTTCTTCAGAATAGTTTTGGTTTGGCAGCTGGTTGTGGGCAGCATCGAGACTCCAGATTCTTTACTTGGCCTGGAAAAAGAGGGCCTGGAGCCTTTTCTGACGAGACTCTTGGGCCACTGGTGACTATTGCCAGTATCTGTTGTCTTCTAGCCTCGGATTTAAGGCAGTGCAGTAGCGTGGTTGTAAAAATTTGCGGTGGTAGCCCTAAATGTTTTTGCTCTTGTCTTTGCAGGCATCTGGAGTACAAGTTGCCGATGAGGTATGCCGTATCTTCTATGACATGAAAGTGCGCAAGTGCTCTACGCCTGAGGAAATTAAGAAAAGGAAGAAGGCTGTCATCTTCTGCCTCAGTCCAGACAAAAAGTGCATTATTGTGGAAGAAGGCAAAGAGATTCTGGTGGGAGATGTCGGTGTGACAGTTACCGACCCTTTCAAGCACTTTGTGCAGATGCTTCCTGAGAAGGATTGCCGTTATGCCTTGTATGATGCAAGCTTTGAGACCAAGGAATCCAAAAAAGAAGAGCTGATGTTTTTCTTGTGGTAAGCTGTCTTCCCAACTCATTCATTCCTGACATGCAGTCCAAGCACTGTGGGTGAGGTCTCTGAGCATTTGTGTTGCCCAAGATGGCAGGCTTAAAGTGAGCTGGACAGCCTGGTGCCTGTATTCTGAGCCATAAGATGTTTCCCTTTTTCCTAATCAGTAGGATACTGTTTCTGTCTATGCTGGATAATAGATGTCACTAATTACACTCTTTTTGGTGTCTCCCACTAGGGCACCAGAACAAGCACCTCTTAAAAGTAAGATGATCTACGCAAGCTCCAAGGATGCAATCAAAAAGAAGTTTCAAGGTACGTAATCCAGCTAACGCTCCTAACTGTGCCATGCCCCTGGAATGCTTACACAGCAAGGCTTAACCGTTAGCTAATTGGTTTGGGTGCTTGGGTTTTTGTTTGTTTTTTTGAGATACTAGTGAGAGATGAGAGCTTCACAGGTAAAACGCCCTGTGACAGAGCTAAAATCAGCTCTGGCTAAAACTTAACACTGTCTGACTCTGAATTTTAGAGGCACTAGAACTGTGCTCAGGACAAGAGCAGGCTTTGTAACATGTGACACCATAGCTGTACTGTACAGAGCAGCACATCTGCACCACACAGGCTAGAAGCCATTGGATTCATAACACGGAGCTGGATTTTGTGCAGAGTTACCTCTGTGGTGGAGGACTTTCAGCCCTGTGTCTATTGAAATACACAATCTCATACACTTCTATGCTGTAGTGGTAGTAATTAACAGTTCACTTGATTTAGAGATACAGTTGTGATTACTCATTTCAAAAGGCAGCGCATCTCCAAGTGGAGAAGTAAAGTTCTGTTCAGCCTGCCAGGCACCATTAACCAAGGAGTAAACGCCTTGCTGCAGCATTCAGAAATTTCATGCTAAGTCAGTCATTACGATGGCTCACAGCCAGATAACACTGCTCCCCCTCTTCCATTCCTCACACTGTGCTGGGCTAAAATCTAAATCTTGCAGCGTGCAAGACTGACGGGATCATTGTGCAGCAGTGCCAGCCTTCACAGGACGACTCACCAGTGGATTGGA
>NW_009606228.1:0-5457 GCF_000690535.1 Cariama cristata | reverse complement strand
TCGGGGGGGTGTGTGGGGGGAGTGGGGGACAGGGAGAAAAAAAAAAAAAGAAATCCTGAAGAAATTCTGCTTTTCCTCTCATAAGACAGGCTTGGATTGGGTTCCCTGCCCTCCAAAAAAAAGAAACCATGGTTGATTCCTTAGACCAGCAAAGTCTTTTTGGTCTCTACATCTCAGGTTCTCACTCTCTTTCACCCACCTCTCCAGAGCCAGCGGGAGCTGAGTCAGCCATCTTAGTGTGCTTGCGTGTAGCTCCCTCACCTGCCATATCCAGGGCAGCACTAGGAAGGAGAGATTTGCTCACAAGATAGCTTGCAATGAAAAGGCTGACAGTCTGAGCACTGATCTTGTGAAAACTTTCTCCCTGATATTTCTGCATTGATATTTGGTGTGTAGCCAGCTGTCTCCTGTGACGTATCTGGTGAAAAACCATCCAAATTCTTAAGCTAAGGCAGGACTTGACTGCTTGAGTGACCGGATTGCCTCTTCTAATATTACTACTAAGTATGTTTCTTTGATTGATTACTAGCATGTTGAAATACTGCATTATTGAGTGTTTTGCCTCTTTTTTTAGGCATAAAGCATGAATGCCAAGCAAATGGGCCAGAGGACCTCAACCGAGCTTGCATTGCTGAGAAGCTAGGAGGCTCCCTAGTCGTAGCTTTTGAAGGAAGTCCTGTGTAGATGTCATACAGTGCCACAACTCTACAAGCATTCCATGTTTTAATATATCAGTTATGTAAAGCAAACATTCTAGGCAAGGGTTTCACTAACTGTAGGGAAGCTGTCTTGTAGAATAAAGTAGATTTTGGAGATGTAGTTCGTATGTACAAATGACCCTAAATAAATCAAATCTAAGGAGTTATCTTGGTGTATTAATATTTGCATTGGTTGTCCAGCCCAATACTGTCCCCGATGGATTAACACTAAAGGTCTCCAAAAATTTTGGTCCAATGCAGCAGCGTATCATGGGATGAAAGGGGGGGGGCGGGTGTGAGAACAATCTGGTTCCTGTTCTTACTTTTCTAAATTATAACAAGCAAAATTCAGCCCATCTTATTGAGGCTACTGGCCAAATTGGCAAACTCAAAATCTGTTCCCCTGTAACAGTTTAATACAAAACTTAAAGCCTGTAGTTAGAGTTAGGCTAAAGCAACATGCTGGCACCAAAACTGGGTTAAATTCTTAGTGCTTGCAGTTGCAGAGCAGTACTAATAAAGGCTAATTCTGAAGTTAAATAGGGAAAAAGTAGACACACTTTTCTGGAGAAATAGTCCTAATCCACTCTCCTGTAAACACACGGTGCAGTAATAGTATTTAAAGGTTCACTTGTTCTGTAGGTTCAATTTTCTTGTTATGAAGTGTCTTTGAGATCCCTTTCAGCCTGAGTGATTCTATAAAAATTGCTTTTCTGTTGATGTAGTTTAATTTAGAGCTGCCTTAGTTTCTCTGAAAAATACACCTACTAGCGGATCAGATGCTTCTGAGGCTTTTACAAATGCAGATTCTTGTATCGGAGCTCTCCAGTTACACATAGTACAATGAGAAGGAACCACAACTTAAAAAGTGGTACTCTCAGCCCCAGTCTTTGGTCACTTGGTCCATTTGTCCATAATTACTATTGATTTAACTTAGTAGAACCAATCAACGTGACTAATGCGGCTTGATCTGGGCTTTTTGTCTGTTAGCTTCTTTAATTCTGTAGAAATGCATGGAAATATCACCTACTAGAAAGTTTGACCTGAAATGCCTTTTGTATGGGGGGGTAGAGAACATTCCTGTGCCAGCTACAGAGATCTTAAAAGCTTCCGTGTTTCACCAGTGGTTGATTAAAGCTGTTTCCTTTGTGTAATGTGTACATGGGAGTTGCATAGAGTTTTCCTGTATGTCTGTAGAGAAAAAGAGGAAAAAAAAAAAAAACACCAAACCAAACCCCTTAGCCTCCAGTGCGTTACTGTGATATGTTCTGTGCGTGCCAAATTCAAATAGCCTAAATAAATGGGGTTTTGCTCCCCTGGGTCAGTGACTGATTCCTCTCCAGCCTCTGGATTAGCCCTCCTGCGGCGGGGCTGGCTGGGCTGGTACACCGTCTGCAGCTATCATCGCCTTGTGCTGCTCGAGAGGGAGAAAAGATGGGGGGGAAAACAGGTTCATCTGGCTGCAAAGGGTGCTGCCCTCCTTGGCCCTGCACCCTTCTCGCAGCTGAGCAACTGCCCGCCTGCTCCAGCTCCCTAACAGTGCTTGGTTTCTGCTGTTTAGGCTTCAAACCCAAATTTCCATGGATTGGGGAGCTTCCTGGGAAACGTCTCATATTTGCAAGTCTGAGCAGGAGAAACCCAGCACGTGTCAAGTTATTTTTCTGCTGCTTTCCCTGTAAGAACTAAGGGAGCTTTCTCTGGCCAGCCCGATGAAGTCCAGGCAGTTACAGGCTACCCCTTCATCTGCGAGCTCTTGCCAGATGTGCCGGGACAGAAAGCTGTACTGTCCCCGCAGCTCCTCGGCACAGCCGTGCCCTGCGCTGGTTTTATCTGCTGGGCCAGGGAAATAATGGTCCATTACCTAACTCAGCATGTGCCTTCTCTGGCCACGCTGCGTGGTTAAAATCTGTAATTAAAAAGCAGGCATTGACTGCTTGCTCTAACTTGGCACCCACACGGGTCACAGGGTTGGGAGCACAGGGTTTTCTGATGCAAAAAGATCCACCAGAGCGAAGCTTTCTGATTTTGAGAAAAGCAAACCAGCCTGGTTTCTGCTGATGCTTTTAACCTATATTTCAGTCAACTCTGAGCTTGCTGAAGTGGGTAGTCATCCTCATAAAGAGCTCCTCCTTGCCTAGGTGTCCGCAGTGCTGGTTTCTGTCCAAAGTCCAGGTTGAGATAAGGAAAGGAGTGACGCAGCAGGAGTGGTGCTACCTGACAAACAAAGGGAACTCCCAGCCAAGATCCAGCTGATAACTAATGCCTCCAGACAGCAGGCATCTTCCAAGAGATATCCAGCCCAAGTAACACCGTGGTGGACTTCTGCCTGGGATTTCCTTACTTGGTTAGAGAACAGAGGAGGAGACCCTGCAAAGGGGGAAGGATGTCAGACCTGGCAGGTAGGAGGGCACTTCCTGCAGCGTGAAAGCCCTCGGATCGGGGACTTGGGTACAAAGTGCCTTAGGCCTTGGACTTTGAGGGATGAGAGGTCTGAGGCGGCACTTCAAGACTTGGCGAGGTGCTGTCCCACAGCTTAAGCTGATCTGAGAGGCTTTGGCTGCTTTGAGGACCATCACAGTAAGTCCCAAGGTATAATACTGGCCTCTCTGGAAGATGACTCCTGCACTCCAGAGCTGGCAGTCGCTCTTAACCTTAAGAGCTTCAGGCTTGTCCATGTCATGGAGTTAGTGGGCCAAACTTCACCACCTCTCAAGTTTGGTTCTCCTGCGATTGGAGGGGATGAAAAGCATGGGAAGATGTTTCCTCTTGTGACTTTCAAATCCTTCCAGTTAAGGTTTCTCCCAAATCACCCAGACCTTCTGAAAAGGCAAGGGAAGCAGGGAGAGACAACATCGGGGATGCTTCCTATAGCTTTACCGGTTGCTGGGGAGAGAAATTATTTTCTAGCAGGACTACATGAAGAAGAAAAAGGTGGAGGGGTTCAGGTGATGGACACAGCTCAGAGCCACGTAAGCTCAGCAGGACCGCAGCCCAGGTAGAGCAGCTTGCCTGCAGCAAGAGCAGAGCTGCTAGAAACCTTTCCAAGTCCACGTGCAGGCAAGGGTTTCCCAAAAGCCATTTTTGTCCATTACACTGGGAAGAAGATGGAGATGGGAGACGGTGACTGGTAATTCTGGTCTGAGCGTGGGCAGCAGGCAGTGAAAACATAATTTAGCTGCTCCAGCAAAGGTGAACTTCAGTATCTAAACTGTGGCTTGATAAGCCCACATACCATGGCTGAAATCAGCAGAAGGATCCAGTGTTCCCATCCAAAATCACCCCAGCTGGGCAATTGCTTGATCTTTATCAATAAAGTACCTGCCTGCAGCGTCCCGGAGCTTGGCTGCCGATGGATCGTACCTGCCCTCAGTCACAGGCGGACTGGCCAAGAGGGTGTTGCCTTTTTTTAAAACAGCCGAGAAGCCGACAGACGGGCACGTTGCAAAATCCCACCAGCTCCTGGAAGAGCAGAGACCAGTCCTGAGCCCTCCGTGCTGGTGAGCAAGGCTTGGGTTTCTCCTAACCCCTCGGAATGTCCTTTCCCTTCCACCAAGGTGCCAAGGGAAGAAAAAAAAATGCCAGCAGTACCACTCCAGGTATTGAAAATTAAACGAAACATCTTGCCTCAAAGAGACGTGGGGTTTTTTTCAGCTTTGCTTAACAAGATCAGCCCCTCTCTTTTCTGCCTAAACCAGCCAGCTCAGCAACATGTCCTGGAAGGACACCATGTCCCCCCCATGTCGGGGACACCGAATCTGCTCTTGTGTGGCTTTTGGAGCTCCATCAGAGCCCACCTGCCCCAGAGCGCACTTGGGAGGCTGGTGTCCTCCTTGCGTGGGCAGTTTGGGGGGTTTTGTTAGTGCTCGTCTGTGAACGCCAGGGTATATCTATCCATCATCTGCTGTGTTTTGCACAAGTGCTCACAATAAAGGAAATTGTCATTGCAAAAGCAAAAAAACCAACCCAAAGGATTGCTTCACTTCACTGAACCTCCTGCTTTGGGGCCCTTCCTACCGATGGCTTTCTGGGGGGTAATGGCCGCCCCGAAACGGTCAACAGCTCACCCCAGCCTATAAGTTGGGTGGGGTTGGTTTTGGGGTGGTTTTTTTTTTTTTTTGCAATCCTGGTAAAAAAATCCAAGCCATTCCCTCACTTTTTGAGGATCTTAAAAGCCAAAATGTGACAGGCCAGGCATGCTGCTCTGCGGTGAGAGGCGATGCTGACGGGTTCGTGAGGTTCTCCTCATGCACCACAAAGTCCAGAAAGAGAAACCAAAGGGCTAAGCCTGGCTTAGGGAGGGCCCGAGTTTGTCCCCCGCAAGTGTGATTTGCAGAACCCTTTTCCATCACAGCCCCAAAAGTCCCAGTGCTGGGGGAATGCATGAAATGCAGGGGACAGGACACATTCCCACCTGCGTGCAGTCTCTGGTGTCTAATACAGAGGTTGAGCCTTCCCCAGGAACAAAAGGGAGGCAGAAGGCAGATCTGTCCCTCAGCCCCTTCCCAGCCTTGGCTCTTCGCACACCCCAGAGGGACCGAGTGCTTTGGGGGCTTTTTTTATTTCCCTCCCACCCCCATCCTCTCTCAAATCCAGCTGATGTCAGCGCCGGGCTCAGCAGCTTTATTGTGGGGAGACAGGGACCCAGCCGTCATGTGGCCTCTGCCATTTCTGAAGAAACCAGCTTGGAAAAAAAAAAAGTAAGAGAAAAAAAGTGAGGGGGAAAAAAAAAGGGGAGGAGGGAAGGGATGGGAATATAAAA
>NW_009606227.1:0-636 GCF_000690535.1 Cariama cristata | reverse complement strand
TAAATAGAGAGCACAAATACATATAAAAATCATTTTTATGCCTATTTCAATTTCATATGTAGCTCCTGTATTGATTCGTTGATACAAATAATGTAAATATTTACACAGGCCTGTTTGTTTATGCTTATAAATACGTTTTAAATATTCATGTATCAAAATTATATTCTATTTGTGGAAACAATCTAAATATATAGACAAATTTAGAACCTTGTGAAAACATACTGAGTATGTATAATGTTATATGTGGTTCTATGTAGGGAATGCTATATTATATAGAGAAAATATATACAGAATGTTTTCTAAATCTATATATTTTATACTTGTGTAATGTTTTATGTCTGTATAGCGTGTTTTATATATCTGTTTTATATGTTCATGTGGTGGGTTTATATGCATTAAGTTTTTATATATAATGCTGTTTATATTTTATAGATGAATATGTATGACTGAAAGATACATAAATATATTTAAAACAGTATTATATATAAAGATATATGTGACATATACATGTAGTTTATTGTGTGCATGTCCCCTGTTAGCAAAAGCGTTATGTACTGAATATTAAAACCACGGGGGGGTTGCACTCAAGCCCAGGCTGCGGGAGTACATTCACAGCCAGGAATGCACGACGGCTCG
>NW_009606226.1:18552-22981 GCF_000690535.1 Cariama cristata | reverse complement strand
CAGAGACCTGAACAGCTGCATGTTTCTGGGGGAGCTCCGGAATATCTTAATGGTATTTTTGTTTAAAAATCAACTCAGCTATTAAGGAATAGCAAGAACATATCAATACAAAAGTCAGATGTGCCACTCCTTGTAAAAAATGCTGCTTTACTGCTAGATGTGTCACCTGTGAGAGTTTGTCCAACAAAAAAAAAAAAAGAAAACAAGAGACCAAAGAAAAAAAAATGCAAAGCGCAACTTAGAGTTGCTCTCTCATTTTTGCAATGCTACACTACAGTTTTGCAGACTGTACACAACCAAGTGAAAAAAACGACACCCCCATCACATTCGCAGGCTTTTGGATAGTAACGTCTAAATCGCGAGGATCTTCCTGGAATGCGTATGCTCCAGAGAGATTGCTCTGGACACTGATGCTCCAGAGATTGCTATGGACACTGATGCCTTCCCTCTCATCCTCTTTGCATCCTGGCAACGTTCCTTTTACATCACAATAGCAGCCGTTCTAGGTTTGTTTGTGAATTTATGCATAGCAACCTAATCTTCTCTACAGCTAATGCAAAAAACATCCTTGAAAATTCTCCTCTACCACAAGGCATCACAAAAAATCCTCATAGTCACATTTTCAATGACATTTAGGGAACAAAAGGAGAAATATAATTCATTTCAGAAGCATTCCACAAAGCGGAATTTTTTAAGGTTGCTTCTTGACCACTTGAATGTTGAACTTTGGTCTGACTCATTTTGGAGCCTGACACTCCCTTTTTTGCAGTGAGATGTCAACTTACCTCCTGACGTAAAGCTCATGTATTTCTGGTTGTTAACTGTTTCTTTGGAATCATAAAATTTGAGAACATCTAGAACGGCTTGTGGGTTCTTCTTCTGCTCCAGTTTTGTTATGTTGGAGGTCTGTAGTAGCCTGGCCCATTGCTCTGGAATGCCCTGTGGATGTCAAGTGGAAAGAATGTGGATTTAGAATATTTAACAGCTGCAGCCTCACAGATCTTTACCAAGATCCCATGCTACCTGTAAGATTACTTTCAGAAATTTTGATTGACACCTTACAATTAAAATTAGTAGCTTATACATTAGATGCAATCATTCTCTTCTCTATCAAAATATAGAGCTAAAACCAGGATCCAACTTTAAAAAGAAAAGAAAGTTATGACTGTGATAGGAAAAAAAGTGCATGAAACTCATCTTTAAATCAACTCTGCTCTTCCATGGAATAATGATTTAAGGCTTAGCTTGTTTTCCTGGTGATTCAGTGCAGACGTAACAAGACTATTCTATATTTGTGGACAACACAGTGTATTTTAGGAGCTTTACACTGGATTTTTAATGCTTAGTAACACAAACACATTTTGCTGAAATGATCACTGCTGTCTGATTAAAAGGTAAACCCCACCCTGAGACAATTAATTTTCAGCATACCAGGGAACGCTGTGGGGTTAGGAATCTGCATTTAAATTCTCAAAATCATAAGACTGAGTTGTACCACTGCAGCTAAGGATATCTCTTTTTCGAGCTCCTGTAGCTCTGTAGGTTCTCTACTGTAAATATACAGAGTGCCAAAGCCTTGTATGAATTCTCGGACGTCTTATGAGCGAGGGTGGCATTTGAAAATCGATCCAATCGCTGAAAGCCGCAGCTCTGCATTGAAATTATATTGATGAAAATTTGCTTTAAATATCCAGTATAATTTCCTAAATTTGAAAGCCTGTAATTTTCCCCATTTACTGCACAGCCAACATCTACCAGCGAATTGTAGGGCTTACTGAATGAAAAACTACACCTGAAGTACATTTAAACTTAGCCTTGCTGCCACCCCAATCTAGATAAACATTTTAATATAGCTTCTTCCTAAGAGGTTCTCCACAAAACAATGTGTGACATGGGCCTCCAAAGTTTAGGATTAATGAAAAAAAAGTGGGATAAGCCAAGCAACAAATCTACTGCACACACATCAACCTGCTGCTGCAGTGCTATGACATCTCAAAGAAGCATTTTGATGCAAGATTCTTTTGGGCCTGTGACGCACCTCTGGGAGCTTCCCTGTGCACATCTGTGAGCCATAGAGATCTGGCTGTAATGGACGTAAATAAAGAAAGAAAAGAAAGTTAAAACAGAATGTGGGACAACTTAGAAGGTGGTAGGAGGAAACCAATGGGCCAAAATGGGGAAGTCCCATCTAAAATGGGAGTTACGAGGTAGATAACAAATAGATCAGGTGGTGGACAGGCTACAGGAAGGCAGGCTTAGGAAAACAGAAAAATCACAACTGTTCCAAAGTTTGGAAGCATCATTCCCCCTCCTCTCTTTTTTAAACCAGTTTTTCTCTCCCTCATAAAATACATTACTGAGGATAAATGGCAAGTGAGTGGAAAAATTACCTGTGATTTCTTTTTCTAGTTAAAAAATAAAAATAATAGAGAAAGATCTGTGCTTTTGCTGTTTGTCTAATTTTGAGAGCCAGGTTAGCATTTTTGAATGGCTCTACACAAGTTTTTTCCAATGGTTCTCTAGCCCCAAGATCACAATTGGCGACTGCATGAGTCAAAGTGCAGTGGAGAAAGCAGCTGGTCAAACTCCGATTTCACACTGGGAGACTGTGTATTGTCCTAACGCAAATAATCTATATGCATGTCAGACTGAAAATCAGGAAAATTCTAAAGAAATACTTAATTAGATTAATAACGTGCAACTTCTTTGGATCTATAGCCACAACTTTGTCCCACTTGCTAATGTCATAATCTTGAAACTTTAAAAGTTTGGTGGGTGACCACATTTTATTCTAGATTGGGGATCAGGAAACCGTTTCAAAAATGCATGCCTTACAAAACGCACTCCCCAAAGCCCTGCAAACCACACTTCTTCCTCCATTCAGAAAATGCAACTGTTTCTTCAAAATAAATCAACATAAAGTTCTAGCAGCATGCTCCCGCCCAACAGTTTCCAACCGATTTTATTTAGAGCTTTAAAAGCCCTACTCATTAGCAAATGTGGTTGCTCCAAGCACAGTGAAATGGAGGTATAACATACGTTCATGAGCAACAACACAGCTCGGTGCTCAAGCCTGAAAGCCGAAACTCAGGAGCCCATGCAACTTTGATCTGAGATGCAACTAACAGCAATCAGGTAATGCAGCTGGGAGGTGACTGTTAGGTGTCAGAAAATGGCCCAATGCATTGCCCATAACCAGTAGAGCAGACACTATTGGCATGACAACTGTAATAATTCGAAACAAAAAACCCCATATATTTGCACATTTACTGGACATTCCCATGGCACTTCCAAACTTTTGAAAGAGACAGACAGTGTGATCACTAGACAGTGGGAATATTTGTACATGACACGGCTAGTGGCAGTCCCGTCAGCAGGACATACTTACCACAGGACTGCACAGCTGATACACAGGTTGTATCCAGGCTGGGACAAATCAAACATGCCTAATGTAATGTGTACCATAATGCCTGCATCTGGGATTAGCTGGGAGCTGATAGCTAGTTCGCCATGCTGCAAAAATCTTCTTGCTTTGGCTGACATTTTATTCCACTAAGGACTGCGGCGTTACGTCCTGTGCTGGCAAGCTGCACCGGGGAAGTCACCTGTCCCTTTGGTTTGTTTTGTATTGGTTAAAGCCTTCTCAAACCGCAGCACTGCACTCCCACACATCAGGAACAAGTATTATTGTAGAAATATTGTGTAATTGTAAAACAGCAGCCATCTAATGTCCACTGTTTTGAAAGGGAAAAAGATATTAAAAAGGAATTGTGCTACAGCAATGAAGCTGGGCGTATTTAGCCATGTACAATCCCTCTGTTCTCTGAAAGGCCAGGACCTGTGCTAGTGGATTTGACATCAAAAAAAAAAATAAAAAAATCCACACTTAAAAAAAAAAATCAAAAATCCCTGATGCTAGAAACTGTTTTGACACACTGGATGATAACAATAACATTCAAACTGATCCAAACCATGATCTCTGAAGTACTGATAGAGAGTGTTTGTGCTTTGAAGTGTGTTAACCTCATCGTCCCTCCTTTTTGTTCCAGCTGGCAGGGACATGAAGCTAACTGGGATCCTCACCACCTATCAGTCTACGAGAGAACACGGTTGTGACCCACTGCGTTTGCATAGAGCCAGAAGGAAAAAGTCTGAAGCACAGGGTGGAAGTAAAGGCAGAAGGCTGAAAGGAAGAACAAATATAGACTAACAACAGCTGAACATTCAGTGGGGAGAGCAGTGAAACGAGGAAGGAAGGAAGGAAAGGAAAGATAGACAGGAAGAAGGGATGCAAACACAAAAGGGAGAAAACAAAAGCGGAAAGTGACAGAATATATAATATGATACCAAGATAAAGAGAATGGCACTGAAGACTAACCTGAATATTAAAGTGGCTACAGAGAGAGACAGAGAGGAGAAGAAAAAAAAA
>NW_009606226.1:4746-18521 GCF_000690535.1 Cariama cristata | reverse complement strand
AGAGGAAAAAAGAGGAGAAAAAAAAAAAAAAAAAAAAAAAAAAGAGGAAAACCAGGATAGATAGCAGGGAAAACACAATTTTAAAAGCTTAATGCTAAGTTTCTGATCGAAAATGACCACATCTGGGCTTTTTGAAATGAGCATTTAATCAAGCCCTAGGGTTTGGCACAAAATAAATTTTGAAGTATGATAAGTGACATCTATTTTTCAAAGGCTAATTAGCTAGTCTACTTATTTTAAATGTAGCTATATTTCCTAATTACTAAGGATAATTCAATTTCACTACTCCTTTGAAGACATGCTGTCATTAAATGTGTCTTTTTTTCCTTCTGTTGTTATTGTTATTATTACTATTGCTACTGTAGCATACAGAAAGTTTCCAGCTTTCTGAAATGTTTTTGAGAAACAAAAGTAGCAATCACAGAAAAAAAAAAAAATAAAATAAAATTAAGAGATCACATGTAGGGCTCAAATTCTGAAAACTAGCCATCCTTTGTCCAGGCAAATGATTTGTCCCATCCTGTTTGGTGTATGCAGCCAGTCAAGCACCAGCACACTTTACAATTTGACGCGTGGTGATGACACAGTCCGACCACTTAGCTCACAGGGTACTACTGATGGTATGGAGAGTTGCTAATGTTTCCTCTCGTCTCCACAGCTCAACCAAATGTAAGCTTACTGCCATCTCAGTTTTAAGGATTAATGGTTTCAGCACCTCACTAGTAATGTGAGAGAAAATGCTTTGAAGCCCCCTGCACACTTCCATCCCCTGAGCTTCTATCAGGCTCATTTTTCCCAACACTTCATACACTTTGTCATGATACAAGTAGAAAAAGCTGACTGCTATTTTATTAATACATAAAGGCTAGAAAACAGGTCTGATCACCTAGTCTATGGACATATTTTGAAGGATATTAAATTAAAATGAATGGACTTCCACAATGCTGCCGCTTTCTTAGTGTCTCCAAGGGCTGTCTGCAGAGCAGCTGGACTTTGCACTTTGGGTCTGATCGTCTACAGCACGACATACACTATGCACATGTGTAGGGGTTTTTTATGCTTTTCCAAAGACACTGAATAACCAACCCCTGTAGCAGCTTGTGGGACTGATAAAAGCATACACCTACGTTCTTCCTAGTTTTCATTTTCCACAGACACTCTGCTGACAATCCTTGGAGAAAAAAAAGCAGCCTGAATCAGAAGTAAAACACTCCAAATCCTAAGCCAAACAAATAAAAGTCTCTTTCTTCACAGCCTGGCTGCTGTCATCTGACGTTTCTGGCAACAGGAGGTTATTTTACCATCAAGAAACTAGAAGCTCTGGTAAGCACACAACACAGCGGTTACTTACTGTGAATTCTCCAGTGACGGCATCAAATCCCACATGAATGGTATGTTCAAAGTCTGAAGGAAGAGAGATCTCAGGACGTTCTTTCTCTTTCTTCTTGTTGGCTAGAGGCAAAATGTTAACACGCACTTATTTTCTGCACAGCTTCTCATTCAAAAATTTTCACAATCAGGTGTGCTCAAAATAGTATCTTAAAAGTGGAAAACAAATCAATTAATGTCCATCTTATTTGACAAACAGCCCCAAGCTAATACAACACCAGCCTGTCAACCCCTGTTTGGGAAGGTCTAGAAGGTGTTATTTCATTTTGTTTTTCTTCCAATCAGTGTCACAGCGGCCAAAGCAAGCTGTCCATGAAGTGGCCTTCTTAGGCTATCTCTAACCAGTATGATTTCTATTATCAGTTCTTTTTTCATCAAGTTTTCATATCTAGCAACAAACTCCTGTTTGTCTTTGCTCTGTAGGTTCCTGCAGAAGTAAAGCACCCAGGACACACATGTGCTTGCCTGTTTGCATGTGTGTCTTTTCTCCAACATGGTTTGAACCTGTTGTCAAACTCAGTCAAATTAGAGAGGAGAGGGGGTTTTTAAGAGAACCAGGTTCCTACAAGTTCTGTGAAAACAGGCAGCTCCAGAGAAGACAAACATCCTATTCCTGCTTCCTCTCTGAGTAAAAGGCCAAAGCAGCAGCTCTGTATTAGAAACCACAGAATCTGCACAGCAACAAGATCCCATAAATGCCACTGGAAAAGCTTCATTTAAGCTCTCAATTAACTAAGACATATAACCATAAAACTCAGGGTTTATTAGTCTTCAGGAATTCCTTGTTCTTAAATCACTCCATCAGTATTCACAGAGTGTGGAGTATCTTATTGAAGGAAATAGACTTGGAAGTCAGTCAATCTGCATATGTTTCTAATCTCCCTCCTGTT
Source organism: Cariama cristata (assembly GCF_000690535.1). Lineage (NCBI taxonomy): Eukaryota > Metazoa > Chordata > Aves > Cariamiformes > Cariamidae > Cariama > Cariama cristata. The sequence goes on along the minus strand of NW_009606226.1, from coordinate 16,242 downwards.
TTAACACCTTTCGAAAGTAACATCCCTTGTGGTCATCCATCTCCTGTGCTCTTTACCATTGACAAATCTCTCTTCAGCCCAGTTTTATTGACCCTGATAAAGAATGAGCACAATAAAGGCTGAGAAGCTGCCTTCGCTCTGACGCATCAAGAATCCATGTTCAACAGAGATTTTCTCTGAAAAATGGTGACAATAATGCAGTTCTGGACGACTCCCAAACACCCAGATAAACATAGCACAAACCCACGTTCAAACATCTATCCTGCTGGCAGGTACCTGAAATATTTGTCTTCCCTGGAGAACCAGTGTGCTCCAAGACTTAACTACCATCTGGTTGAATAATACAGTACAGAGCTATCTGTAGGATCTTCTCTACTACCAGTAGTATATCTGTAACAGCCCAGAGGGAAACTGCCATTCTACGAAATACATTTGTCATTTCAGTGAAAAAATTATATGCTAACGACTGGAACAGAACAAATATTACAGTGCCCACTTGCAGTATGCCAGAGTTATTAACACAAACTCAGGAAATAAGATACGCATAAAGCACTCGTGTAGAATACAAAAAAAGTCACATCATCTCACATCTTTAAAGAAAGTACTCTGCACCCCAGGGTCCCACCTCTCCTGTGCTGCCCTTCTTACCAGTTTAATGCATGTCTGGTTTACATTATCCTCATCGTGGTCCTGAGCAGGTTTGCTCTATAGATCTGATGTGACATGACTTCACGCTAACACTTGTGAGAAATCCAGAGATATAAAGGAGGTTTATATTGTGCCTATCACAATGGGACTCTGTATCAGGATCTCTAAAGGCCAGTGTATCACCATTTATTAATGATAATATGAAAATGAATACACATGCCATAGTTACATATCAGCAGGAGAGAACGGAGCAGTTGTTCAGGTCCCGACTTTGCCTTCCATGTTCCCTCAGTGCAGAGCCAGTGACAGCCATGCTATGCTCACCAAGAACAGCTGGATGAAGGCAATTTTGTGTGTGTCTGATTTCAAAAGCAAGTGTCTCCTCCTACCAATATCAACCAGGATGAAGCTTTGCTAAATCTACTTTCCGGCACATCAGCCTTCTAACATAAAGTACTACAATGCTTATGGACTTTTAATTAACATTTTCCTTCGGTGTTTTAGTATTATGTTCGCGAGCTTCATAAGTTTATCTGGGGGTTTCAGCCAAAGGCTGAACTCACTATCTGTCAGCACCCCTCCCAGCCTGGGACTGTCTTTGCTCACAGATAGTAACTCCACAAGTCCTCTCTTTACACAGCTTCCTTATTCTACCTTACAGCCTCCTTTAGTTGAGAGATGCTCTGCTCTTTATAATTATAGTCCAGAGTATTTTGGATGTTTCTAATTCTTTCTCTGCATTGTTGCATTTATCCTCATTAAATAATTAACTGTCACCTTTTGTTTGTACTGCACACCCCTACACAATGTTAATTGATGAATTATTTTCATTTAGCATTCAGAAAAGATGGCAGCAATATATCAAATACAAATGCAAAGGCTTTTCCCCTTCTTTTATCTCTAAGATGATGATGTTTAATTTTCAGGATACATGTTGCCAGTTACAAGGTGTCATCTCCGTTCAGCATATATAACTTTCTATTGTAGATAACAAAACTGGCTTCTCCTACCTCATCATTTGCAAGCAAATGCAGTGAAAATTAGATTTAAAGGATCATCAAATTCAGTTCAAAGCAGCAGTCAAATCTAGATGTGAAGTATGGCATTACAGAATATGTCCCATCAAAAACAGCACTTGTCCATTCTAGGCCTCTCCTGCTGGGGGAAAAGAATTCCAGCTCATTCCCCAAGATTTGGCCCACCTGCTTCATGGATCTCTGCCTACCAGACTCTGGATATAACACTTACGGTCCAGACGCTGACAAACTAGAAATTAAATACAGCATTAAACATCTCCTTGCAACACCCTCACTCCTCCCCAGTCCAAAAACTTCTGACACTTCTGTCTGTGCCCTGCAACTGAAGTCGCTTCTATTTTACATAAGCTGGCAAAATGATGCCAAAAGGCATGACGACTTTGAAGCAATGACTGACTGGCCTCAAGGGTTTTATACTGGACATTCCTACTTGATTTTCTTCTAAGTGCCCCTAACAATACACTGCTGCTGCACAGCAGTTAGTCATGAGGGCCACCCATACCACCTCAGCAACTATTACAGATTAAAAGAGAACAAGCAAAGAGTGTTCTGTCTTCCACAGGCTGCATCATCATTATTATGTTAAAAGAGCAGTTGTTTGGGAGAAAAATGTGACTCAGCTAAGTGGCAGTGCTTCTCCAGAAAGGGAGGAAGGGTTTGACCTCACGCTTATGCCCTCCTGTTTGCTCGCCTCCTCATCATCTCACTCTGTTCCTTCCTCCATCCCCTCTCCCTTCCACACTCACTCAGGCTGTCCTCCCATTCTCCTTCCTGCTCTGCTCCTCCTGTCCCACCCCAGCAGCCTTGTCCTTTTCTTTCTCCTCCATTAATCTTAACCTCGCTGGGTTTTTCTCCTTCCTTCTCTTCTTGTTTTTCTGTACAGGAGGCAACCAGATGACTAAAGGTCAGACTCTGCTCCCACCCGCAGCTAAGTCTAAAGCAGCTTCAGTGGAAGTGGTATTATTCACCCAGTAATCTTAACACAAATACCTCTTCAGCTGAAAGGGGCATCTGAGCTGTGGTGGGCCGGCTCCCCTCTCATTTCTTTAGTTTGAATGCTCTACAGCACCTTCGTGGAGCCACCAGTTCATGCACAGTATTAATTTCTTTCATAGCACAGCAATTACAGGTGGTTTAATGAATGAAGAACAAGGCTGTATCAAACACCCAGAAGAACACAAGTTTTTCTGCTCTCAGTTCTCCTGAGGTAATTGCACTCTGCTGAAAGGAAACACTAATGCTATGAACTCCACCATGGCTCCCATCACCATCATCACCTCTGAGGAAGGAAGGCCAATTTCACAGCTTCAGCACGGGCTACAGGGGAACAGGTTCAGCTCCTTGTTCCACAAAGATTGCCCACGTGACACTGGAAATGTATTTCACTTGTCTGCCTCGGCTTCCTGCCCCCAGGAAATGGGGGACCCCAGAGACCAGGGCAAGAGGAGCTACACCAAGGAAGATAAGGAGGTCAGAAGCTATGGGAAGGAGCAGGACACTAATGCCTAAGCGACTTGTTTCAACTGCAGAAGCACAGAGGGGCCCCACAGAACCATCGGTGGCTTGCCAAAACAAGGTTTTAAACACAGCAGTGCTCAAACCCTAACTGAAAACACTACAGTCCAACAGGGGAGTGACTGCGAAAGATTCCTGGTCCCCGAGCACAACAGTCCCAGCACACATCATTGCCTTGGAGAGAAAGCACCGAAGCATATCCATCCGGGCATCCCTCCTGTCTGGTGAGCAAATGAAAGACAACAAAGTTCCTGCAGGTTCAGGCAGAAACACTCCGCCATGGTGTTTTCTTCACGTTCTCTTTACTAGTACCAGCAGTGGACTATTAATACAAAGTTGTGGTGCTGCAAAGCACTGCATTAGATGAGAGCAGCAATATCAATCACCTTTTGTTTTATAAGCAGGACTCTCAAAAATATGTCACTGAGTCTGTGAAGCACACACAGGCCAGCTGATACCCTGACCCACAAACCAACCCTGAGATGCAACCACCTCAAGGGACTTGGTCAGCCAAGCTAAACTGCCTCCATTTATTATTTCACACCACAAAATTAAGCTATAAATCTTAGCTTACTTTCCCTCACAGTCACATTTAAAATCATGATACTTGTATGTTTCCTAAGACTGCTCTGACTGGTAGTTAATTACATTTTTAATGTCACTGATCATTTCCAGAAGGGGTTGTTTCTGGATCTCCCCATTTCTGCATGCATTTCACACAGCACCTCCTACTTAAGAAATGTTCCCTCCGAGAGAGATAATACCATCCTGCTGGCAGTCAGGGGAAGAAGTGACCCAAGTCCTTCCAGGAATTAAACAAGCTGGGAAAGATTTTCATTTTGACCTTTAAAAAGAATCAATTGAAAATTAATTGTGATCCCAGAAGGGGACATTTGGGGAAGCACTCTGCAAAGCGAACCGGCCAGGTCTGCCTGAGGAATGGGCCCATCCAGTCGCAGCTTTCACATGAGAGGAGCAATCAGGACTGCCCATGATCGAGGGGAAAAATGGGGCTGAAATTGTGCCTTCCACTGCCTGCAAGGAGTTTTGAATGCCGGACTACCTCCAACTGCTCCACAAGACCTGTGGAAGAGACTCGTGAATGGGACAGCCCAGCATCACAGGCGAGCTGGAGCTCCGAGGGAATGACCGCAGTTCTGTAGTTCTGAGCTCTCCGTGGAGGAACAGCAATGCACATTGAAGGTGGAATCCCTCTTGAAATCCAGTTGGATTTAGTGCTGCTGATCACAACCCTTTGAGCCCAACATTTCAGCCAGTTTTCAGGCCACCTCACGGTCCACTTACCCAGACTGTACTTCATCAGTTTGTCTGTGAGGACACTATGGGAGGCTGTGTCGAACACCTTACTAAAGTAGAGGTAACACCCACTGCTCTCTCTACACCACCAAGCCTGTCAGCTCATGGTAGAAGGCTGTCAGTACGGTTCACCATGAATTCCCCGTCGTAAATCTGTGCTGACTATTCCTGATCGCATTCTTATCCTTCATTTGTGTGGAAATAGTTTCCAGGTGGATTTGCTCCACTAGCTTCCCAGGGACCGAGGTGAGGTTGACTGGCCCGTAGCTCCCCAGATCCTCCTTCTTAAAGACAGAAGTGATGATTTGCTTTTTTACAGTTATCAGGAACATCCCCCAGCCACCATAATCTTTCAAAGATAATCAAGAGTGGCCTTGCAGTGACATCAGCCAGCTCCCTCAGCACTTGAGGGTGCAGCCCATCAGTTCCCATGGCGTTACAAAAAAAATCCCTTCCCTTAATTCTGTAAATACACTAACTCAAAACACACTCCTTTCTGCAAATGCATTTCAAAGAATGCAACTGAAATGCTGTTTCCTGCATATTTAAAGGACTCTCTTGCTGTAACCACACCTAGCAGGTTTTAAACCAAGCCATTCTGCATCCACTCTCACTGCAAAAGCAACAAGCAAGGAGAGCCTTGCTCCTGTTCCTGGAATGTAAGTGCATTAAAAAAAAAAAAACACAAAACCAGAAGTGTCAGGCATATTACCTTCTCACTTCTGCAAACGTATTTTCAAAAGTATACAACCTCACCTATGTTTATACTGGAAATACAAAGCAAAATCCAAAGGAAAGGATTCCCCAGCTTAACTGTAACATTATTTTTAAAAGTCAAGTCACACAACGTGTGCACGTTTTACTGGCTTTTCAAACACAAGAAAGTAACTGACTGAACACCTCCTCCTCTTTTGAAACATGTTACTAGAGTAATTGGAACAGAAAGCTTTGGAAGGACTTTACCATGTTCTGCAACTGAAAGAGAAAGAACACAGTGGCAGAAAGTAAACAGGGCAACCAACAACCAACAGAAAGCAAACAGAGATGTAGCCACCCATTCGCACTGCTGATACTTTACTTTTATCCCCTCCTCCTGGGAAGATGGAGCGAAGCCTGGCTTTCTTGTTCTTCTCCTCAGGGGCCATGGGGAGCGGTTTTGAACTGTGGTTTAGTGCTGAAGAATCGCGATTGTTGCTGTTCATTCTCAACGGTGGGGCTGGAGGTTTCTCTTCAACATCCAGACTATCGGACATCTTCAGCAGCCCTCACAGCCTCCTGCAAAAGCAGAACAGAAAGCATGCCTGTCAAGTAAGGATGCCAAGGCTGGTGTCCTGGGGAGAGAAGAGGGCAAGAAAAGCCTTCTGGTGGAATAAGGAAGCCTCTCTATTAGAAGTTTGCTCTGAATAAGGTTACTGCTGGTTGCTATAAATAAACGCAGTGGCCAATTCCTAAAAAAGTCACTGTATTACCATTAAAATAAAGCTTTTTTAAATCCCTGTTAAAGGCTTTGCAAATTTTTATTTACAACTTTTTTCCTGTAGTTTACAATCCAAATTTTCCTCTAAAACCAGAGTTCCAAAGCAAAATTTAAATGATTTACGGAAAGTACCTGCTATCGTAGTGGATGATTTTTATGATGTAAGAAACAAGGTGCATGTTGGGAGGATATGGATAGCAAGCATTAAGATCTCTGTTCCCTCCCTGCTGTGTTTGGAGAGGGTTTAGTCCTGGGAGTGTGGAGCTTCAAAAGGAATGATCTTCCCAAAGGAAATTCATTCAGAAGTACTAATTAAAAACTTTCTTGCACATAAAAGTGCGCATATGTTTGCTTTAAAATCAATCAAAACCTAAGCAGGAAAATGATCATATCCTGAAAAAAATTTAAGTCTTCCTCTTTCTGTCCTGCTACCACACAGGTCTGTTACCGTAGGGTTGTTTGTGGCACAGCTTTGAATAACAGCACCGTAAAGTCCCAAGTATGGTGCATCAGCAAGGACTGGACACGTACAGTCTTTTGTTGACCGCTAAGAACAGAGGTACTGATCTAAGGACAAAAATACCCAGAAATTGTTACAAAGCTTTTGTAAGCTGGGAAAACACAGGGTAGGTAAGACTTTTCAAACTCCTAATCTTTCTAGTGTATCTTATAGATTAAAATTCAAGTCTGGATTAAGCAGCCGATTTAACAAGCAAGCAACGTTTGTAAAATGAGTAGTTTTAAGACTTGAAAATAGAGTATGATTTCAGACAGATCAGATGTGATGCAGGCTATACTGCATATTTTTAAAGGTTACAATCCTACAGGCACCTTGCCTTCCAACCACCTAAATCAACGTGGCTTCTGTTACGGAAGGTACGTGCAGACCACCGTGCATGCATTACAGATCTCTCCTTGTGCTGATTCAATGATAACACAAGTTATTGCAGACATCAGCTACTCTCTTAGATTTAAAATGAAGTAACTTATGTTTTTCAGCTGTGGCAGTCATAGCTTTGTTCAGAAGTATCAGCCCAACATGGTTGACTGTCACTTACACAAAGAGGTCCTGAAGCTGAACTGGTAACAGCACTGCTGCTCTCACTTTGGTCAGCTAAAGCTGCCATGGCTGAGGGTTTTGAGGGTTATTTGGTCGCTGTTTTTTTTTTTTTAAGAATAGAGGTAAACATTTTCAACCACTGCATTTATTTTGATACAGCTGGACTTTTGCCAGGATTTCCAGCTGCTATATTAATAGGGGATAATCAAATCCACATAGCCTTAACTGACAATATCTTCCACGTAAAAATTAAATGACCAACTGAAACATTTAGAGTTGTTCACTCTAGACTGTTTTTCAGGACATGGACATTTTAGCCTTTGTTACCATTTTCAAATTACTACACATAAAAAGATCATTTCTTATTTTATTACTTATGTTTTTAATTTCATCTAAATGGGATCCCAAAATGCTAGATCTGAGATTCAAAGCATCTGCCCAGTGACAAGAACAATAAATGTAACATACCATCACATCTCTGTTTTGCACCCGACTCTGGGTCCACAAAGCGGGGTTCCTGAACATCTGGATCCCCAAGGGATCCCAAGGACCCATCCTGCGGTCACACAGTTGAAAGCCCTAGCAACAGTCGGTCCCAGCCCTCTCCCTAGTACATACAGCATGAAGCGGGGATCCTGGAGATCTTGATTCACAAACATGCACTTAAAGATGTTACTGATCCCAGTTTCTCACCTCCATCAGGTCAGCAGTTTTTACGAGCACCCTACCCTTCCCAGCTGACTTCATCAACTGGTTTGTGTCAAATTACTGATCTGAGCTATTCTGGAGTATTTTGTCTGCAGCAGATTAGGGAGAACTCAAACAACTGCTCTGCTGATAGAACAATATGGTGTTCACCAGCCAAAGAAGATGTCTACTCCTAGGCTCAAGCCCTATGTGAACTGCTAGAGCCTCCCTACACCATGGAGTTGCTCACCTCCACCTGTATACTGCACCAGTAATAATGAACCACAGGCAGCCACCGACCAGGTGTTGTTCCCTATAGCTTTGCCTTCAGGCCTAGAAGCGTGGGAAAGTTCACATGCTCTTAACTTATGAAGTCCTGTATTGGAAGTAGCTGTCAGACAGAAGGATGCTTTTGTCATTTGGAAGAAATGATGATCTTTGACAGAAAACCGCGGTCCCCGGCATGTGCCCAGTTCCCACAGGAGGGCTCTGCCAACATGGCCCCCCTGTCCAGGTAGAGATCTACTGGGAGACCTGCTCTGGAGGTGGAGGAACATGGCTCACCCTCCTATGGAAGCACATATGTAGGCAAGAACGTGCTTTCTGTCACCAAGGAATAGCTATAATTGTTCCCAGGCTAGGGCTTGTGCTGATCTAACTTTCAAGTACAGACTAGCCTATTTACCTAGAGAACTAAATGCTTTTGTAGATTTGGGTCAAACAGTTAACATTACTAATCTCTGTGATTTCTATCCTGAAATGCAGAAGGTTTTTCCACTAATGAGGGGGGAAAAAAAAAAAAGCCAGTGATGAAAACTACTGTAAGGTAATAGGGAGAACTATGTGCGTGTTATCCCAGTGAAGGGAAAGTGCACGATGCCCAGGGATTTCTGCACAGGGAAGCGTGAGGGAGCTCCCAGCTTATGAAAGCCGCCGGAGACATCTGGACATGGCTCCCTGTCCCTCCAGCAATTCTCACCGACTAGGAGTTTACAGCAACAGAGGCTTTTATTTTCTCTTTAACCCACATACAAACACTTTCCCAGTGCCAAAGGCAGCCTTCACTCCCCAAGATCACTGGCGTGAGGCTGACCACAGAAGCACCAAGGCACGTTTTCAGCTTGTTATCAAAAGCAAGAGGGTTATTCTGTGAAGTCCATTATAGGGCACAAAGTTTCAGCTGTCCCTCAGAATGGGACAATTGCATCTGTCACTGTATCTATTTGTAAACAATGCCAGTTTGCTGAAATATGTCCTCCCATGGGATTTCATTCCACAAAGAATACTATTAAGGGTTTCTGGCCCAATTTGCCTATGATGTAATTATTTCCAAGATTGAAAGGAACACTATATTTTGTTCAGAGCTGTTTCAGGCTCAGTTTCAAGAACTGTACAAAGCTCTTTTATTCACTTCTAAACAGAAAAAAAAAAAAAAAAAGTGGGGGGAAGATAGCCTAAAAGGTTTAACAGTTGATATTAACTTTCTAAAGCTGGTCTAAATGAAAACTAAAGCAAACCACAAGGCGAAACACACCAAGAGATTTACAATTTATGGTTTCCCTGATCAGAGCCCATCTGCTCTTCCATTCATTCCAATTTTGAGAATTTCCATGTACCAGTGCATCAACTGCATCACGACAAAAAAAAAACATTCACTGTCCCATAAGACTTCAGATTTTAAGTGTTTTGTACTGATTCACTCCAACCTTAGCTTAGCAAAAACCTGTAAAGAACGGAGGGCCAACAAGAAGTATTTGGCTCAGAAACTTCTCAGGTTTACATAGCAGAGAAGTGTCCACAGCATGATAGCCCAAGTTAAACGCTATCCTGGGGCCAGGTTTTCCTGTCACAGTAAGAAGTCCTTGGTCCTTGCTAGTCTTGTTCTGCACAGGACGACCCCATCCAAAACCACCTTCTATCTGTTGGAAATGAATATGCCATATCACATATTCAGTCAAACAGTTAAATTCTGGTGTTTTCTCTCTCTTTTGTCTTTTTCTTTTTTTTAGTTTTTGGTTTTCTGTTTGTTGGTGGTGTTGGGTTTTTTTTTTTAATAAAAGGATATTGATAAGACTGGAAAATCAAAAGACAGGACATTAGGAAGCATTTCTTTACAGAGAAGGTGGTCAAACCCTGGAACAGGCTTCCCAGAGAGGCAGTCGATGCCCCAAGCCTGTCACCGTCCAAGAGGCACCTGGACAATGCCCTTAATAGCATGCTGTAACTTTTGGTCAGTCCTGAAGTGGTCAGGCAGTTGGACTGGACCATCATTATAGATCCCATCCAACTGAAAGAGGCTAATCTAATCTAAAAGCTAATTATCTTGATTTCTTACAAATGTGAGGTTTACTGAGAATTTTGTTCTTTGAAGGTTACCTTTCAAAACAAAATGCTTTCACTGCTCTCATCATCTGACAAACCAGCAAGCATGCAATGAAGCACTCCTAGGAAACTATTAGCAAAACAGTGCATTCAGCCTCCTGATTATAAGATGGGGTTTGTACCCTTTTTTCCATGCCCAGAAATGATAACTACTGCCGCGTTAAGAACCCTTAAGTGTTGCAGCAGCCTCAGTTTCTACCTCCCAGAAATAATCTCTGCTACCTCTTCCCCCCTTTGTACACCTCTTCTTCATACAGACACAAGTGTCTCCAACTCAAAACACACACTGGTCTAATGCGTTTTTGCTACGCCTCTGGGCAGGCTGCCAGGCAACCTTGCTCCCTGTAATGCTGTCTCAACTCAACATGCAAGGTGTTGATGACTGCATTCTTCCCTGGAGAGAAATGGTCACAAAACTTCCACGTCTTAGGTGCAAGATGAATTCCCAAGTCTCTGACTTCACGCTGACTAAGTTTCTATGCACTACTTCAAGAAGCACATAGTCCACTGGCGACCTTCTCCAAAAGAAGCTATTGAAAGCAAACCTCTTGACAAGACAAAAAAACCTTCCAATTCCCACCCATATCAGAACCGCACATTCTAGGAGAACGATGCTGAAGTAACATACTCCATGCCCAAAGGATCACAAAATCCACAGGACTCTGACTGAAAAGTAGGGAGCAGTTCCAGGGTACCTCAGCTAATATTCCACAGCCCTCGCAAGCTCAGGGAGACAGCATGGCACTGGTTTATGCTCCTGTCACATTTTTTAGACTCTTCCTGCGGCCCTGAGCGCTAAAGAGTAAATTTAAAAAAACCAGAACTGAGACTGCAGAATAATTCTGCAGCAGGGATGAGATCCTGGTAAACCCTGCATGCAGACCTGTGAAACACTGTCCAATACAGCTACCAGAGTACTTTACCTTAGCACACCAGAGCTGTGAGAGCCACCCCGGTTGTCAGCAGGGACAGTTTTTGGAAGAGGACAGGCCAGTCTGTGCCCACCAAGAAGATGGAGTGCTCAGTCAACAGGATTTTCCTCATCTCAGTCCTCAAAGACCCTATTACTGCAACCAAGGCAGTGCTGGTAACCCTTTTAAAAGAAATTCTTAAGATAACAGCATGAGTGCAACAAAGAGGACAGACACCCAATAACTACCTACTTCCACAGAAAATTCCTTTCAATGCCCATTGGATTTAAGGAAGTATTTAAAGAAACAGTGTTGCACCAAAATACAAAATTGTATTCAAGTTATGTTACCTAGGGCCAAGTGGCAAAAGCTGAAATTAAATTCTCAGCCAGGTCAGTTGCTTCTATGTAACTATTACCGGGTTATAGAAGACGATCCGACATCCCTTCCTGCCCCGTTCCG
>NW_009606226.1:0-4715 GCF_000690535.1 Cariama cristata | reverse complement strand
CCGTGCCCCCCCCCCCCCCCCCAAATCACCAGTTTTGTTAAGTGTCAAGAGAAACACTGATTTTAAATATATGGCATTCCACTTCTCCATGATTCAATTCCCCCTTTGCAAAAGCCTGTCTTATAATATTTTAGCATCTAGTTCTTGCCAAGCTATGGAGAGGGGAGGAAGGAAGATACTTAAAGCACCCAAATGTCTCCAAAACGACAAACACCACAAAAATTGGTTCAATTCAGTTCAAGTTCAGAGCAGAATCTCATGCTGGGCCTTTATCCCAGTAAGCTCTTCACCCCTGTGTATCTGGGGAATACTGTTTGTAGACAGACCTTGAATAGCTTTCTTAGGTTAGTCACGTTATTTCAAAGTCCGCAGCATTCAGACATGACTGGTTCCAATTAAAACTCACAAAGAGTATCCTGTTTGCAGAGACACTGGTGTTCATTTTCAAAGCCTCAGAGATACTATTGCAGCTTGTGATGCTGCAAAACTGTCTCTAAGATCCCTTGACTGGAAGGAACCATGCCAATTTTCAGGCAGTAGCTTTGCAAATGTAACTTGAAGATGCAATGCTCGCTCTTTGTTTATAAATATACTTCCTGCAAAAAGACATTTTATTACTTAGTTATAAGGGCCAAATTCTGCGCCCAGTGATACTCATCCATTTCCCAGAGATCAATGGAGATGTAACTGAGGATTCTCTCTAGACATTGAGTACTGAGACACTCTGTCTGTTAAGTACTATCTGAAGGTATTTATATAGTACTTCCCAGCCCAGTTGCAGAACAACTGTTATCTGCTTTTCTACGTCTGCATGTTTACTTGCAGTTTTCTTAAAAGTTCATTTGAAAGCAGTCAGTTAGTTGTACAGAATGGATGCAGTCACGGTTTCGCTACTTCTTTGCTGAAAGATGTTTACTGTCTTCTCTGCAAAACTTGGTTAAGTTAAAATACAATACTGATGCCTTTTTGATAAAAACCAGGCCATATTCAGCATCAGCTAAAGCAGACAGAGCTCTGCCTGGGCACTCTGGGTCCATAATGCTCCCAGAGCAGTCTGTGCTCAGCTGCTGCCACCCCTGGGTGCCTGCAGGCTGGGAGGGAGGGAGGTGTGCGGGTGCCTTAGTGATTTGGGGAGTAAAGACGTCTTTCTGTGATCTCCCTCGCATGCACGTGCTGCAAAACCACCATTGCCTCCCTTCTCCATACAACCTTGAAAACAGGCAGCATTCACACAAACTACAGAAGGAATTATAAGCCTAGGAACCGTAACAATAAAGCTCCACTTTCATACCACTGTCTCAAAGCACAAGACAAATATTTGCCAATTAAGTCTCCCCATTCCCCTCACAGGCAGGTAAACATGCTCTGAGCTGAACATAGTATTCAAACCCAATAATTTCTTTGATGAATGTGCGCCCTGTTTCTGTTTGCAAACACCCTGTAAGCAGCTTATGATTTCCTCCAATACTTTCATTTATTCAGAAGTTATCCTCTGAAAGTTGCTACAAGTAACTTCTGGCCTCTGAAGCAGCTGTTCATAAGCAGCTCCCTGTGCGGAGGGGGTCTTTTGAATTCAGGTTGTATCCAAGCAAAACTACCCAGGTCACACGTACTTGCAACTGCTCGTTTTCCGACATGGGATAAAGAAGCTTCTACTAGGAATTGCAGCATTAAGAGTTTTACTAATTAACTTACTAATACTGGTTTAAAATTCACTCTGAACAGTGCACTTGCAGTGATAGCGTCAAAAAATGAATACAGAAGGGATGTGAATGCAATAGATGTGAATTTAATGGGTTTGACTAAATATTTCTTCAAGTTTAAATTATTAAATCCTTTGTCTGGACCTCAAGAGTCAACCAGTTAAACTGCTAAGAGCTGGGAATGGACTGAAGCAGTGGAGCTTGTCACAACTGATGAAAGTAACCTGCAAACCTTTGGGGTTTGGCTGGTTTTTTTTTTTCCCTTGCTTAATTTACATTTGACAGCATTTTTCAGTAAATGGCCTTCAAAGATCTCTCCTCTTCAAACGCTTCGTCTACCTATCTAACTGTATTTCTTTCTCTGCAAACTGGCAATGCAACTACAGGCAACACTTCACAAAATGCATCTGACTTTCATCTCATGACACCCTTCAGCCCACCCGCTTTAAGCCTCTTCCCACATGGTAGCGGCTCGCTGCTGCTCTGCAGACTCCCAATACCCAGTACCCGCTCCCAGTACAAAAGCTTCATGGCTCCTCACATAGGTTCACTCTTCCAAGGGCAACGAGCACTGGGACTTGCCCAGCTTTTAACAGAGCACCTCTCACTTTCCCTCTCTGTACAAAGCCATAGCTCTTCAGGCTGTGGTCCCAAAAATCAAAACACGGGATTATTTCTGCATCACTAATGCCAGCGATGTTTAAAGTTGGGTGTATATTTAAGGGCTGCGCTTAACCAGTGCTTAATGTACAAGGTAACACAAACAAGGATGCTGAGGCTTCAGTGTAGCTGTGAGACCCCATGAAAGAAAAACTGGAGAGGGTCCCTCTCCACTCCGCTGGGGTGGGGCTGAGCCCAACATATTTTCTTTGTGGGTGTTTTTTTTAATCACATCAAAACAAAAGCAATCTGCTCAAACTGCACTCATGCCGGGATCCTGGCCACTTACTAAACCACCTGAGCTTTGGGATGGTTACATGTCCTGGGAGCGGGAGAATTACGTGTACAGAGGGCTTTCCACATGAAACCTCGTCCAGGCATTCAGTAATTAAACCTCATAACAGCACAGCAAGGAAAGGAAGGATATTCCTACAGGTTACATTAAGTGAGCGCTGCGCAGCATCACAGCATCAGATGGCCTGCAAAGTGGTTGCAAAACCATCCAACGCACAGAGTCACATAACAGAAACAAGCAAACACAATGTGGAGACGGGGAGTAGTGAGTGCCTGTTCCAAACCTGGCTGCCAGGAAAGCCTCTGCGGTAACCCTATGCCAGGCAGCCTCTTGGTCATTATTATTTTTTAAAATGCTGATGGTCTATGGATTTTAAATCATTAAGAAACACACCTTTAGGTAGCTATTTTTGGTAGGAAAACTGACAAAGGTATGGACACATCATATCCTGATCACGGAGAAAAGCTTGCTGGATCACTAGGACACTTCTGCCACCCAGAGAGAGCAAGCGGAGAGCTTCCACCCTCCCGGTTGCCTTGGGAAGAGTCACCAGCACCTCCACCCACTCGCACCCAATCCCAGACAGCTACATGGGTATTTTTGTCATGTTTTTTTGAATCATGGTTTGAAACAAAAAGGTTGTGCTCTAAGCCATTGAATCTGGAGACATGCTTAGACTGCCAGAGCAATGGACACTCCACAAGGAGCTAAAAGAGGAAAAAGTAAAGGACACCAAAATGAGGTGGAAGCTTCCAGAACTATCTCCACGGGGCCACCACCTTTCTTCTTCCTCCCCCTTTTTTTTCCTTCCTTTTAATGTAATAGGAAACACTTCCCTGGGATTGATAAGAAATAATGAAAAAGTACCTAGACAAGGCACTCATATGAAAGAGGAAAACCCAAAAATCTTACCACTCCCTCTTTTGCTTTTTATTTACACAGCTGAAGGTTCTACAAAGCAGAAAAGGATGTCTCAAAATCAACTGTGCCTATCAAATATCCCACATTCCACAGGATTTCATCCCTTACCCTTGTCTACACATGAAAGTGTCCATGTGAAATGAAGTGCAGATTTAAACCACTGTAGATAGACTGAAATAATTCTCCATATGGACTTCATTATTCCTAGTTCAGAGCTTAAGCCTCAGGTTCACTTTTGTTCTCTAGGAGGAGTCAAATGTAAACCAAGAAAAGCTACTTACTGGAGACACCAACTTCTCAACTGCAGCAATAAAAATTTCATTACCTTAATTTGGATTAAAATAGGCAAGACAAATTGTTTGAATTCTAATTTAAGTTAGCAACTTGAAGTCAATCCTGAAGCAATGTTCAAGATCAGGTATGAGAATCCAGCCCCTAGTGCAAGCTACATGTGGAGAGACAGTTACAAGCAATCCACTTGCTGTGACTCAATGAGCCCTCTCAGTGTTTTTCCTGGTTTGACTAAAACAGGACCAATTCTCTTTTCAGTAGATTTTCCTTCAGTTAAGTTTCTTCTAAGTGACTGCACTTTCTGAAGCTGACGACATGTTTTTCAGCGTCTGCTTTTGGAGCTGATGGTGCTTAATGGTTGTAGCTGTTGCTAAAGTAGGAGGATTGTTCTGCAGAAAGGCCCATGTTTGTGCTTGTCCCTACAGGAACCAGAGACACTGCAGGGTCTCTGGTGGTCCGGGGGGGGGAGCATAAAAGGGTCACACCTGCAGGAAGCTGGGGACAGGACTGGTGACCAAGGACTGACCAAGGAAGTATTCCATCCCATACACGTGGATACTCAGTATAAAGCTAAGGGATCACGGTGGTTAGCCCTTTTTCTCTCATGGCCGGCATCCTTGTGGGACTCTGCTCGCTCTGCTGCCTCCCATCCCGATCCATGTATTGCTGAATCCGGTTCCTGTCTGCTGCAGACTCCAGTCCAGGACATCCAGGTGTCGGCCCACCACGTGAGCAGTGCCAGCCAAGGTGGCACACGGGCCCGTGATCATCACTGGGAAGCTCAATATTGGTTTTATACATTTTTATTGCTAGTAGTAGCAGTATTAGTATTAATATTATTATAT
>NW_009606225.1:0-1235 GCF_000690535.1 Cariama cristata | reverse complement strand
GGCTCCTAAGATTGGAGCCAGGGTGCTGACGGGGTGTTCCCTTGCCCCCACAGCACGGAGAGGAGGTGTCCCCCGCCGCCAGTGACCTGGCCATGGTCTTGACCCGAGGGCTGAGCCTGGAGCACCAGAAGAGCAGCCGGGACTCACTGCAATACTCCAGCGGCTACAGCACGCAGACCACCACCCCCTCCTGCTCCGAGGACACCATCCCTTCCCAAGGTACCCACCCCCCCAACGGCAAGGGGCACCTGGGACCACACGAAATGGCACCCGGAGCGGGGAAGGGGATGGCAGAGGCTTTGGTGGTCCTATGGCACGTCCGCGTGCGCCGGTGTCGTGGCATCGGGCTGTGGTCATGTCGCATTGGGGCTGGTGGGGGTGAAGATTTGATGTGTGTTGGGGGGTTCGGTGTGCGGCATAAGCATCGTGCCGCACGATAACCACTGGTTTTCCCGGTTGTTTGGGTGTTAGTTGGGTCTCAATGGCTACGGTTGTGCCGGGCAGTGCAATAACAGGTAGCGTCACAGCGGGGTGTGGTTGGTGATGTGTTTGTGCGCAGCGGTTGAGTACGGGCGGAGACGGTGGCAGATGGTGGGTGATGGCAGCGGAGGTGGCGGTTGGAGGTCAGGTAACCACAGGCACAGTCGTGTTTGGCTGGGATCGTGTTGGCATGGAGGTGGCTGAGCCGGTTTTGAGCACGTGATGGTGATGGTGGAGGTTGGCTGTGGTCACGTTGTGATGGCAGTGGTTGGGGTGGTTGTGATGGTGATGGTTGGGTTTAACTACAGCTGTTACAGTGGTGATGGTTGAGGGCAGTTGTGATGGTCATGCCTGAGTTTGGTGTGACCATGTTGTGGTGACAATGATGGGGGTGGTTGTGGTCACGTTATGATGGTGACAGTTGGGGTTGGTTGTGTTCTCAATGTGATGGTTGAGGTGATTGTGGTTGCCCTGCGATGGCGATGGTTGGGCCTGATTGTGGTAGGGTGCCGGTGGGGTTTGACTGTGGTCCCCATCCGATGGCAATGGTTGGGTTTGATTGTGGTCGCCTTCCGATGGTGACGGTCGGGTTTGATGGCGAGCATGTTGTGCCAGCAATGGTTGGGGCCAGTAGTGACTGTGTCGCAACCATGGCGGTTGAGTTTGGTTGTGGTCGCGCTGACCGTGCTGCCCCCTCCCTAGGCTCCGACTACGACTGCTACTCAGTGAACGGCGACGTGGAGTGTGACCCCCAG
>NW_009606224.1:3451-6062 GCF_000690535.1 Cariama cristata | reverse complement strand
GAGGTGGAGGTCGGTCTCTTCCCCCAGGTAACAAGCGACAGGATAACGGAAATGGCCCCAAGTTGTGCCAGCGGAGGTTTAGATTGGATATTAGGAAAAATTTCTTCACCAAAAGGTTTGTTAGGCATTGGAATAGGCTGCCCAAGGAAGTGGTAGAGTCACCATCCCTGGAGGTATTTAACAGACATGCAGGTGTGGTGCTTAGGGACATGGTTTAGTGATGGACTTGGCAGTGCTAGGTTAACAGTTGGACTTGATGATCTTAAAGGTCTTTTCCAACCTAAACGATTCTATGATTCTATGACTTTGCAGCCAGTGGCTCAAGGGACACTATTTTGATTCTCCCTTTCTAGGCGTTCATGACTGACAGCAAAGCCAACAGGACAGCCATGTGTGCAAAGGGCAAGCGTCTGAATAGGATGAAGATGGACAGATAGATCCAGAAGGAAAGGAGTGAACTGGGACCAGGGAGACTGGCACAGGAACAATCGTAGAGCAGACCTGAGACACTGATAAGCTTTGAGTCACTCCCTTGCTTGGGGTCCCACAGCTTTTCCCTGGTCTACAGAACTGGCCAAGTGAGATGATCCTGCCCTCACCTCTGGGGCTGAGAGAAGAGAAACCTAACAGTATGTCCAGGAAGATTTGTACAGGAAGAGATCACTGGAGGTCTCCACTCAAACCCCCTGTTCATAGCAAACCGCAAAGTTAGATAAGGTTGTCACAAATACCTCGGAGAACAGAGTGTCCCCAGCCTCCCTGGGAACCTGTGCCAGTGCTGAACCACCCTTGGGAGGAAGAAGAGGTTTTGTCTTACATACTTCATCAAGTTCATGGTGAACTATGGTTTTAGTTCTTATGATTTTATGAAATCAGAATACATGATGTTTAGGACTAAATGAAGGTCTTCCTAGTCATGATACAATGAAGAATTAAAAGTCACAAGTATGCAAAATTCTCCCTGATCCCAAAAGAATTCAAGCAATTCATGCCAAAGTGCTACCACCTACAGATACATGCCTTACCAACCACAGACATAAGCCCCGAGCTCTCAAGTGGGTTCCTGAGCCCAGACAGTGAGCCAAAATTAGGCTCAGACTGGACCACCAGGAGAAAAGGCACTATAGCAAGTGAAACCACTGCCCAAGATATTTTTAATGCCTTGGGTAACCTCTGTAAAGCAGCACAGCATGTGACAAACTGTGGGTGGAAGCTCGGTGCACAGGTATGGCACAAGCATGACCTGTCTCAGCAAAAAGACCTCATGCATGGATCCACTGTCAAAAAGCAAGTTCCCAAAAGCTCAATGCTGAGAAGCAACCGTGGCCTATCGTGGAATATCCAGCAGCTGGTGAAGGGATCGCCCGATCAAAGTTTGCAGAAACATGGGTAAAGTTTGCAGGTGGTGCTGAGGCAGGTGAGATGGTAAATGATGAAACTCTGGCACAGATCAGTTGGCGTTACTGCTGCAACAGGGTTGCACAGAAAGACAAGCGTTTTAATTATGGAACATAATTTTTTTACATCAAGAACAGAAGAATGTAGAATGCTTTCAAGAATGAAAATCCAACGATACAGAGAAACTCGGAAAAGGCCTTGTAATTAACAGCTGATAGCAAACAGAACATGAGTTCCCAGCATGAGACTTCCAAGGGCGCTACTCCTGATTGAATGAAACCCACCAGTGCATAAGGAGAGGAATACTCTTCAGGAGCAGGAATAGAGAGATGATTCTTACCTGACTATATACAAGATTGATGGGACCATTATGGGAGCAGCACGTGCAGTTTCTACCTGTGTACTCCAAAAAGGATGCTGACAAATTGAAAACTTCAAAAAAAGAACAAGAAGGAAGTCAGATAACTCCTTCCCCTTACAATAAGGGCCTTAAGAAGCTCAATATATTTAGCTTATCTGAGAAAAGGTTAAAAGGTGACTTGAAGATGGCCTATGAGTACTACAAAGAGACAAGACTTCTGACAGCAGAGGGCTCTTTAACCTACAAGAAAAAGACCCCAGATCCCAGAGCCAACGTATCTAGCTGAAGCCAGACAAATTCCACACCGAGATAGTGCAAAATCTGAAAAGCAGGAGAAATCAATCACTTGAAAAACTTGCACAGGGATCTAGCATATCACTGGAAATCTTTAAGAGTTTTGGTTTTATTATTTTATTCTAAAATAAATACTCTTAATATTTTCTGGAAAGACCACCAGGTGACATTCCTTTCCATGTGCCGTGCAGGGGAAAGGACTAGCCAGTTGATCAGAACAGGTTTTTCAATACTAAAGTCATTAGCAGTCATAGAGAGGTTGGCCAAGAGGTGTTGGGGTCTAGCTCTGGGTGAAAATGTACTTAGAAAGCAATGGCCTAGCAACACATGAGGAAAGTTCAATGGATAATCATGACCGGATAAACCACTCTCCGTAGAGGGTGGACCCTCTTCATGTGTCTGGCAAATTCTGAATAATTCTGAGGAAAATCACTTCATCTATTGCACTGCCTGAAAGAAAAACAGTAATATATCCAAAATACTACGCTATAGATACACTTTATAGCCAATACACTATGCTATATATATCAATATAAAATTTAATATAAGCTATAACAT
>NW_009606224.1:0-3420 GCF_000690535.1 Cariama cristata | reverse complement strand
ATAAAATATATTATACAGATTATTAATATATACACACACACAAAAATACATATATACAGCATATCCAATCCACTGTCCAAAGAGATGAAGGTTGCTCAAGTGCAACCTTCACTTAAGTGATCTTGTGGAAGAAACAGGGTATCACCAAGTGCCTTGTGAGGCAGGAAAGTACAAGACGAAAATTTTCCAGCTAAACTATCTACGATGAACAATGTCACCAGGGCAAGAGACATGAAGGAAGATTGAAAGCAACGAGCTACTCTTCTTCAGCAAAGCCCAGACAGACCATCATTGGCTGAAATTGCTCGGAGAAGATACTGCAGTTACCCTTTGGTTTGTAGGTGAAAATACTGCCACAACAATCAATCAAACATTGATATTTTTACAGGAGACAATAACAAATCAGTGTTTGCTGCCACAACAAGCACAGAAAACAGACTGTCAGAAATTTCTGCAGGATCATTATTGGAACTGGAAGGCAGGCAATGCTTCTGAAGCGGTCGCCTCCTCACGAAGTTGACTTGTGTTAAACTTTTAACATATGCCACATCCTCACCCCTAAATGCTCAAAACCCAAAACCCAGCCAGACTGAGGAAGAGAGGTGAAGCTCAAACCACCTGAGCTGGAAACATCCCCTTCTGTCTCATCATTCTCCATACTCATCTCACTGAGGACATAGGTTGTGGGTCCACAGTTGCCCACCACATGACTGGAAGAACAGAAAGACTTTCCGGTGCTCAGCTCAGCGTGACACAAAGAGCAATGGGACATGCACGTGGCCAACCTGGCAACACATGTCTTGGGCACCACTGCAGCTTCAGTAACTCAGGCAAGGCACCAAGATGGAGCATCTCGTGTTCACATTAAACCACCTGCTGTGATCAGACTTGGGCAGTGATCACATGAATTAATTATGCAGAGAGTACCTACCCTAGGTGTAGCTCACTTGGTTAAGTGCTTGACTTTTTTGGAGATGCTTCCACTTTTAAACACACTCAGAACTTGCGTTGCCTTCTCCTTTGGCCTTTAAGAAATTTGTAAAGCATTACTATTCTGTACTTCACTAGGAACAGTCCTCAAGAAGTACAGATGGAAGAGATGAAGTGATAAACACAGTAAATATACTTCATACTTCCACAGTATCTCCTAAAGGAGGAAGAAAGAGATCAGAAAATCTACGGGTGGCCAGAAAGTAGCTTATTTGTCCAAAAGAGTATGGGAGAAAGAAAAAACAGAACTGGAGAAGATACAGCCTGACACAGGAGGAAACCATGTTCTCAGAGGAAAAGGCAAGCACTCAAAAAGGAAAAATATAAGATTGGGTAAGCCTTCAGGTAGATATTTAAGGAAGGGCACAGCTGAGTAAATGCTCAGACCAATTCCAGAGACTGCATTTGCAAAGGTAATACAGCCCAGATCTGGTAAATAAATAATCCTTCCTTACACAGTTGTGTATTCCACACTGATTGCTCGCCTCAACTCCACCTCCCAGAAAAATGCTGATGAACATGAGGGAGCTCCAAGAGGAATCAGGAAGGTATACAAAGAGTGACAGAGGCCGAACTTTGGGAAAAGGAAAACTTGCCTCATTTGTTTCAGCTACAAATAAAAATAGAATGGAATATTTGAATTGGAAGGGACCTACAAGAATCATCTAGCCCAAGTGGACTAATGCTCCCTCTCTTGAAGAAAAATACAGACCAGGTTGCTTTTAGTATAGTGATCCCACTATGCTACAGAAACATAGCTCCTTGCATACCCATTATTATTTTGGAATACAAGTATGCCCACAAGAAACCTTACTGTAATTCCTTGTGCAGACAAACCTAAAGGTGAGAATGCAAGAACCTTTCAGAGGTATCCAACGGGTACAAAATCTAGGGGAGGAGGTAAACGCATACAAAGAGAGGTAAAGGCAGGCCACTGCAGCAGGTTAAACCTGTTAATCTTCTTCATTAGGATTCACTGCACATTTAACTTTCAAATGTTTGGAGAGTTTTTATCATTTCTAGCAAGAACCATGGTACTGTACTTTCACTTCCTGGCCATACTTGAAAAGCTCCATCATGAATCACAATTGGAAAAGTCTGGTTTGAAACACCACATCATTCCCAAGAAACTGGGGAAATACACAAACGATTGGTTGTGCTGTCACCAATAACAAAACTAAAACAAAATAAAAATAACAACTTGGCCAAGAAACAGGGAAAAAAGGATGAAATTCATTCCAACGAACAATCTGACCATTCACATTTACAAGCATCCCATCCACGGGTAATGATCTTGGAGCTCCAGCCCTTCAGGGATGCATGTGCAGCACAGCAGTGATGCACAACACCCTACATTTACAAGCATCCCATCCACGGGTAATGATCTTGGAGCTCCAGCCCTTCAGGGATGCATGTGCAGCACAGCAGTGATGCACAACACCCTCGGGCTTAGAAGACAGGAGGGTCCAGCATTCAACAACTGTGAGATTTGGCTGACGGCTGACACATCGATTCTGGTGGGAAGTCAGGGCAGAACTCTGAAGCTTTAGGCATATGCATACCCGAAGGGTGTTTAACCATGCTCCACCATTCAGGTGGACACAAAATGAATGGCATTTCCAACTCCTCCTCCTCTGCTCTCCTGCTACTCTCCTTAGGGTAATGGCCCACCACTTTCTCCTCACTTTTTCAATGCTGGAAAGCATAGCAGTGCTCCATGCAATCCACCCAATACAATCAGAGATAATGAAAACAGATTTGAGTGGCTAGCTCAGTAAGGACATGCTGTTCCTCAAGAACCACAGCACTGCAAAATAGACCCTGCAGACAAAAGCCATACAAATTCTTACAGTAGCCATCCTGGCAACTAAGTAACTGGCCACGGGACTCAATCCAGCCACAGCACTGAGACAAATGCAAAGAAAGACACTGTCCATCTCAAAAGCAACTTCACGAACATACAGTAACTATCAAGGCAGAACTCAACGGCAAGCAAAGGCAGCGTGTAAAGTAATGCCACGGTGACCAAATGGCTGCCACTTCAACAGCACCGCGGCCAACCGGCAAAATAAAACACAACGATGGCCGAGGCAGCACCGGGCCAGCAGCCTGCAGAAGCCAGCAGGGCAGAACTGCCACCGGTTCGATGGCACAGCCAGAAGGGCAGTGTGGGAAACAGATGCCACTTCTCCAAAGAACACCTAAATAGCAGATGGACAACCAGCCCGACACACTGAGGGACCTCAGCCGGTGCAAAAGGAGTGCAAACACCATCCTAATGCCACCCAACCCTACGGGTCTTGTCCACTCCCTGGTCCCCAAGTAGCAACCTGGCGTTCCACAGGAGAGGGCAGGGGGTCCCCAGGCTGAGGGGGACATCGGGAGGGGGCGAATCCCACTCGTGCCTGCCACCGAAACGGAGGTGGAAGC
>NW_009606223.1:0-6197 GCF_000690535.1 Cariama cristata | reverse complement strand
ATCAACACTCCCACCCAGCTTGGTGTTGAGGGGAAGATAGGAGTGGGAATGGGGAGCGCCAGGGAGCGCGCCTGGGAGCAGAATGGAGCCCGCCTGAGGGCAGAGAGAAGCATGCCGGGGAGTGCCAGGGAGCAGGTCTGAGGGCAGAGTGGTGCGAGACTTGAGGCAGAGGGGAGCACGCCTAGAGGGAGAGTGGAGTGTGCCTGTGGGTAGAGGGGGAGCACCTGGGTAGCGCTGGGGAGCTGACTTGGAGAAGAGGGGAGGGTGCCTGGAGCAATCGGGAGCACACGTGGGGCAGGCAAGGGAAGCACGACTGGCACCATAGAGGAGTGTGCGTGGGGCAGAGAAGGGGACCGCATCTGGGGCAGGCAAGGGGACCGTGGCTGGTGCCAGTGGGGAGCATGCATGGGGCAGGAAATGGGAGCATGGCTGGCACCAGCAGGGAAGCTCACCTGGGGCAGGCAATCGAGCACAGCTGTCACCAGGGGGAGGCACACATGGGGCAGGCAATGGGAGCACAGCTGACACCAGAGGGAACACATAGTGCAGGCAAGGGGAGTGCAACTGTGACCACAGAGGGAGCATGGCTGGCACCTTACATCCCTGCCACTTTCTTGAGAAACACTAAGCACGCAAGATTCTCACCGCAAACCCTACCTGATAACCATACTATTGGTCTTTTTATGGGATGTGTTATTAGCAACTTACATAGTATAGAGCAAAACTGGTGAAGAAAAATAAGGTTCCATCTTCAGGAATTCCAGGAAAACACAATTCATCTGGATAAGAAGAAATGCATACTAAACCATGTCCTCACCCCTCAATATAACATTACCAACCTAAAAAAAAATAAGCTATACACAAGCACACTTTCTCCTCTAGATGCAGCCGAACCTTGACTGGCCACAACACCCCTGCCCAAAGAGCTGAGAAAGCTCAAAGGCTACCACCCACTGCAAGAACAGCAGAACACCAATACCAGAGAAACCCCAAAAGAGAATGATGTCCTTGCTTGAGGGCTGTGGCTTATAAACCCTGGGGCCCTGCCCACTGCCCTTCCCACAATCCCCTGGGAAAGGGGCAGGGCCAATCCCCAGATGTTATAAAGGTGGCCAGAGGAGCAGCAGTGAGTTTTCTCATCTGCCTCAGGTTTATGGTGTGCAAAGCACTGAATAGCAAAAGTGACCCTTTTTGAAACCATGATACCTGTTCTTTTACTACAACTGTATCTATTGCATCAGCAACACAACTTGGAAGGGAGTTAAGTTTTCTGGGTCATAGATAGAAAAAAGTGGATGTCATGCAAAGCTATGGAGGAAAGTAGTTTGTTCAATGCAATAGCCATGTTATTCTAGAAAATGATGTGCTTCAGTTTCCTATAAAAAAATGCCAAATGCTATGAGGTTACACTTCATTTCTAGTAAGACCACACATACTACCTAACTTCTGCCAGAACTGTGTTCTGGTTAGAACTGAATGACAAAGCAGAATTAGATCCCATACGAATCTCTTCTAAAAGAACAAGAGGCATGGTCACAGGGATTAGAGAGGTCTGAAGGGATGAGAGAGACCAAAGAAATCTTGGGGGTACAATGAGCTCAAAAGGGAGCTGAACAAAGTACAGATGTCCTCAGGGGACCGGATGGAGGTACGCTGAACAGATGAGAGGACAGAAGGACCGACCAGGGTAACAGATGTGAACTTAGGAAGGGTTCTGAGGTGAAAAGAGGGGCACAAAGTGCTCCCTGTCCCTGTTGTTTCATTCCTTCCTCTCTGCCATGTTCTTTGTTGCTTTTTTGTCTTTCTCTGTCTCTTGGTCTGGCTCCCTGCCCCTGTTCTTCTTCTTCCCTCTCTGTTGTGCTGCCTGTCCCAGGTTTTTTCTGCATGTCCACCGCACTCCCCATCCTTCTTTGTCAGCTTCTGTCCTGCTCCCTCTCCGTCTTTCTGCTGCCTCTCTTCTCTCCCTGTTGCTTTCCTATTGAAATAAATAGGAACTGCTACTGCTAAGCTCTGTTACAAATTAGGCCACTTGAGAAATGGTTGGATCTGAAACAAGTAAATGTTAGGGAGATACAAGTTCAGATAAGGCTTACGTTATAAGACTAAGTAGGTGGCCGAGTCTTGTGTACGTTTTTCATGTTCAGCTGTACAACCTTCTTTCCTTTTTTTTTTCAATTTTTTTCAGTTCAAGTATACATCTGATTTTTGTAATTACTTTCTTAAAGACTTCCGAAAAATTTATTCTCAAAAGCCTAATAATTGTCTGCTGACATAGGTAATCTGAAACAATGACTTTGAGCAAATGGAATTTTTAGTAAACAGGTTACTGGAAAGATAAACAACTTAAGTCAGCTAGAAAAGAATATTCATAAATACAATATTATTGTACAAACTTCCTCTTCTAAACTACTTTGTAATTGCCAGAAGCATACAGTAAGCACATTCCCTGTGCTGTGCACTATAAAACAGTAATTCAAATTTTAGGGGATCTAGTACCAAATCAAAAACATGGTGTCATGATTAAAAGCACCGAGCCAATACAAACTCAAGCTGCCAGTACAAATTTCCTCAAAGGGGCTGATACCAAAGGGTTAAACAATTTAGTTAAATTACGAGAAAAACAGGCACATTCTTTAACCTGGCATCCCAAGGTTGGGAAACATAAAGAAAACAAAGAACAAATGATAAAAAAGGGACACTGTTATCCAAGTTAGTAGGTAAGAATGCAAAAAGAGATCTTCAAGGGCAAAGGGGCTGATACCAAAGGGTTAAACAATTTAGTTAAATTACGAGAAAAACAGGCACATTCTTTAACCTGGCATCCCAAGGTTGGGAAACATAAAGAAAACAAAGAACAAATGATAAAAAAGGGACACTGGCATCCCAAGGTTGGGAAACATAAAGAAAACAAAGAACAAATTATAAAAAAGGGACACTGTTATCCAAGTTAGTAGGTAAGAATGCAAAAAGAGATCTTCAAGGGAGGGAGTTCTAGACATAAAAGGAGGCAAGCTGATAAAATGTTACAACCCTCAGACATCAACAATAAATTCGCTGAAAGTAGGACAAAGGTAATTGTGGTAGTGGGAGATCGTAACCTCCAACTCAAATGGCCCCCCCGAAAGAGGAGAAAACCCCACCTGGGGAGCATGCGCAGTTGATACAAAGGCTTCATTAGTGCTAACTGAGGATGCGTACTAATTTACATTAGAAGTGAGAAACTTCTAACCAATCCTAAGTGTGAATAACAATGAATATGCAGTGTACTATGAATATGCAATTATTCTATTGTATATAATGGGTATCTTCATTTGGCTTGGTGTGCATGCAAGGAGGAAAGATCCCCCACGCACCCAGTGCTGCAATAAACCAATGTCGGCGTTCTAAAATATCATTTGGTTTAGAGAGTTTCCTTGGTTACGATTTTTGGTAACAGAGTTGTTCATTAATTTGTTGGATAGGTAACGTCAAACTGTCCGACTGTCTGTGCTTCTGCTACTCTGTGTCTGACTGGACCCTTCATAGTTAGCCCACAATTTTCTTTTTGGTAGTTCCTCCTTCTTTTCACCTTCCTCGGTTTCTGTGCTCAGATGTATTGTTCATCGATGTCCTCACGTGTGCCTACCCCCAGCCCTCATTCAGTTGGATGTTCACAGGACATTCACTCAACTTTTTGTTGATCTTTGCCTCAGATCTTCAGTTATCCAAATATTCCAACATTTGTGGCCACCTCCTCTTTTTCCCTTTGACCTCAGCATACGCTAAGTGGGGGTGCACTGGCCACATCTTCATGACATGCTCTACCTCAGTGGCTTTAAGTGGAGGCTGTACCATCTGCCTCCCTCGGGTCTTCCCTGAGACTTTCCTCTTCTCAGATTACCACAAGAACCACACAACTCCATTTTGAGAAAGGAAATGCAAATGCACATCCTGACCCAGTCATCATCGATTCCAGTCAAAACTAGTGGTAAAATGAAGCTATGCAGGAAAGCCTACCCTTTCTATTTCCCCCCAGGAATTACTAATCATATATCAAAACAGAGACAATGTATCAGAAGTGATTGAATTTTAGCTCCAGAGAGCAAAGTACCATCTCTTTAGTCATTTCCCAGAACCATGGGCTTCTCTGTTGGCTGTGTCAGTCATCACTTTTCCTCACAGATTCAACATGTCCACACATGCCTTGTATAGTAACAACACCTTCACCCTCCTGTCATCCCAGGAATGAGCAGACGTGACTTTCTGCTATTGAGAAGCAGTCTTGATACTCACTCTGGATCCATCATGGATTTCTGTCTGGAAGGCTGGAGCAATACACTGGTAATGGGGACCTTTGATGAGCAAGAAGAGTATTCCTGGGTAAAAATGAATCACCACTCACATTTTCTTGCCTAAAGAGTCTTGGGTGAACTGCTAGGAGCAAAACTATATGTCTTAACCAAAAAGATATTCCCCCTTGGAAAGAGAGAGCTCCTTTTCAGAGGAGCTGGGATAGAGGGACAGGAAGAAAGGGGATATGTGGTGAACACACAGAAAAGCTACCCAAGTGAGGAAAGCCTAGGATGCTTCACTGTGATCATCACTCAGAGCTCAAGGGAGGCAGGGACTCTCTGAATGGAATGGCATGTCCAAAACCTTGCTGGCTGTTTGCATTTTCCACACTAATTAATAATGCCATAACGCAGTTGGTGATTCCCAGCCTCCAAATGATTGCAGCAATCTGCCTCTCAGCTCAGTGTAACTCTGCTGATGGCCATTTCTATGCTGTGTATGTTCAGCAGAGATCTCCAAAACCATTGCTTTCTCTGTTCCATGTTTCTTTCCACGTCTTTGCCCCCTGAGCATTTGCAGCTTTTCCCACTGCCACCAACTTTTAAAAATCACAGATGTTAATAGCATGGATGCTCATTTTATTCATACTGAGAATTCCTCCCAGCAGGACCAGCTCAACCTCTTTTGCTTCATCTATGCATGCACCTCCTCTTGCTGTATGTGGTCACTGCACAAGAAAGCTTTCTCCTAGACAAAGAATTTCCATCCAAATGTATTTCATTTCTACAACCAGGTCCTGCCTTAGCAACAACTCTGTTTATGCTGCTCAGCGGAAGTGTGTCACAGTTTAAGACTGAATTGACAGTGAGGAGACTAGAAGGACTTGGATACTAAAGCACTTCTAGTCACAGATAAACATTTAATGTCAACACGTGACACGACTTCCCTGCTCTGTGGGAGAGACCGTGCAGTCCAGGAGAGAGGCCAAGCAAGTCGGCGTGACGGTCTCTAACACGACCTGCCTCTCCTGCGGTGGGGGAGATGCTAAGGTCCAGAAGAAAGTCATGTGGGTCAGCACAGTGGTCCCAGCCACGTGGTGGGCAGTCCAGGCACGGGGCCCTAGCATCCCCACAGCTAACCCTGGGGCTTCTGCTGTACCTCCTCCCCAGCAACACCTCATCAGCAGCACTCACAGCCTGCCCTGCTGGAAAGTTCTCCGCACATTGGCAATGGCACAGCAATTAACAGGTTAGTTATGTGGCAGTAATTGGAGAGTAAACAGGGTTTAACCAGTCCAAATCCTATGCCAAACTGTCACAAAGTGGCATGTTGTTCTTGGAGGATTAAGCTGGAAATGACCTGGTGTTTTTCAAGAGACTGGTTGTGGAACAATCTGAGCCCAGAACAGCTACTGACAAACACGCCAGGAATCTGTCAGGCAGATCGGTAAGTCCTGGACACAGTTCAGACGACAGCATCAGGCAGTGCGTTGACAGTGTACACCCACAGAAAGCCACGAGCATGTGCTCTTGCTAATTCAGTGAAGTTGTTTGAAACACAGTTGTGTAAATATGTGTGATCTGCCTAAATTTATATTGTGAGATGATCCAGCAATGGGTAGACTTTTCTAAAACGCCTTGGAACCATGACCTGAAATTCACTCACAGTCAAGGCAGTGCAAGTGTGTTGGTAACTGTCATATTCTATTACCACAATCCTACTCAATAATTTGATCAGTTATTTCACAATTATGTTAATGAATTACAGTTAAGTTTTTAAATGCAGTAGAATATGGAAGTTACCTTTCTGCAAATGTAAACATTTTATATTAAAATATGCAGTGTTTATGTATAGCTGTAATAGGGTATAAACAATGTGGAATGGACAGTGCAATGAGTATCAACTTAGTTTCATAAATATTTTAG
>NW_009606222.1:0-38722 GCF_000690535.1 Cariama cristata | reverse complement strand
AGCTTCTTGTCAACCAGTACCCCCAAGTCTCAGGGCTGCTCTCGATTCATAATTCATCAGGGCTAAGTGAACGTCTTGCTTCTCTGTTCTGAAGTGGTCATTGCTTGTTCATGCTGTGGTCTGTTTGCTTGCAGTCTTTAGTGCTTATTTGATCACTTAAGCAGCTCATGAGAGCACCCTTATAATACAGGAAAAAAGACTGGTTTGAGGAGCCATTGTATACTGTAAAATATTATGACTAGAAGATACTACACAACTCTCTGTCCTTACAAAATCCTGCAAAAATATTTCCAAGATTATCTATGTACCAGGATCAGTGGCAGCTTATGTGCGAGTGGAAATGGCTTTTGCTTTGCTGATGTTCCGCTTGGAAGGAAGTGCTCTCTCGGGCAGTGCTTGGTGCAATGCTGGTGTCTCCGGTAAATCTGGGAGGTTTACAGTCTCAGGTGTGGAATGAGAATTAGATTTTGAAAGCTTTCCACAGTGTGTTTTTGTGTGATTCCCAAAGACAGCTGAAGATTTTACATGGGTTGCTGAAAACTTTTTTTTTTTAAAAGTAGTCTGGCTTTTTTTAAGGAATAAGCTACCTCCACTCCCCAGACAAGTTGGGGTTCCTGGGTTTCCATTTCGGTTTTGAGGCTGAAGCTGGGTTAAGTCTTCTTTGTGTTGTCCAGGGAGTGTTCTGGAATAGCTCCTTGTGGTAACCTTCCCTATTGTGGGATAATTAGCGTGCTTGCAAAGTGGAGCCGGTAAAACCAACTCTCGCTGTGGAATAACGTGTCTGCTGAAGGAGCAGTCGCAGTTGTTTTCCACCATGTTTCTTTCAGCAAAAGCCTGTCCAGTGACCTTATAGGTTGCTGAGGTGGAGGTACAGTTTTTTCCTGCAGTCTTCACTGCTGTGGGCTACTCTCTCTAATTGAATTCTCTTTTCACTGCCACACATTGCTTAACAATATCTATAGGATTTGTTACTAATTGCATGTTTTCACTGTGGTAGTTAGCATAATTGAAAGCAAAAGTTTCCAACATAATAGAGTACAGCTTCTCCTGTGTAATGTTTTTTCATGCTGACATTACATATTAAGGAGTGCAGTGAAGCCAGTTTGATACTTGGGATAAGCTGAAAGTCCAAGTGGTTAGGCATCTCAGGCTGTAATTTTGTATTCGTGGAAGGCCTCAGGTACACAGGAGACGAATGTAAAGAACTAATTTTGGAGAGGTGAGATGCTAAAGGTGCTCTGGTACCATTGCGTTTCACAGTGCAGGTTTTATTTGGTCAATAGGAGACAATCGGGAACACATGACCATTAAAGAGTAAACATAATGGGCTCTGGAGTCTTCTGACACAAAAGTGAAGAAGCCCACCCAGAGTGACAGGGAAGAGCACTCTGGATTGAAAAAGTTAAAACCATGGTCTCCTATCTTCCCCACCCCGTTAAATGAGTGTCTGTATTTCAACGGATATTTTGTTGGTGTCGGTTTAGAAATCGGTAAGGTCAGAGCTGTAGTGAACTTCAGAGGATGGTTTTTGCTATCTTCATCTGCCAAGTCTTAGTGAAAGAAAGCACAGTGTCTCCTTGTCTTTCATCCTGTGTTTGATTCTTTCAGAGGAAAGGCTTGCTCGACCGACAGGGTACATCACATGGGTTGCGGTTGCTGGGAGATGAGATTTGAGACCTTGAGTGTGGCAAGAAATCTAGGCATAGTCTCATAGTGTTATGACTGATAACAGAGAATCAGATAATGACTGCTAAACCGAGTAACAGGCAGACTTAGCTGAATTTTACTACTTCTGTATTCAAAAAAAGCTGAAGTGGAAGAGAAAGAAGATTGATCCTGTTCCCCTCCATTGCTCTTTGCATCCCTCTTCCTTCTGTAGAACCCCTGTAGACTCCTTGGGGCCATAAGTCAGTCTGCCAGGCTGATAAGTAACTCCAGGGTAAGAATTATTCTGGGTTAGATTGAAGTTCAGTGGAAACGCTTTAGTATTTCTGTCTGTAGTTGCCTGGTTGATTCTTGCTGGTGTTGCCCTTGCAGATTCAGATACCTGCTGTTTGGTTGATGCTTTGTCTAGTCTTGGCTCTTACTTCCCACTTCATGACTTGCCGTCTCAAATTGGGTTTTTATATGCCCTTCGTTCTCTCAGAAGACTCTTAACTGTCTTGTCAGGCATGCGTTTGCGGGTGTGGAAGTGTCTGGACTTGAAAAGATTCATGTGGTGCTGCTGTTGAGAATTTGGTGTCCTTACCCTGAGGATGTCAAACTGCCCAGGAGGTGGGCCGTCCCATGGCAATCTGTTTGCCCAAGCATATATCTCTTGCCTTTGTGGGAAGATAGATGTCCCCCTACAAGCCGTTAACATAAATGTTTATGTGTGTGTGAGAGTTGCAGTGCACACATGGGTGGTAAGTGCTTTGATAAGCCTAGGCAGAGCCATTGCTGTTCTACTTGGCTGATGGTGACTTTGCCTCTCTAGAAGCAGACTCACTGTGCTAATCTTCTTGCATTGTAGCACCTATCACCTACCAGGTAGGTGTTAAATACTGCATTCAGAGGGGATTATCACCAGCTCTTCTGCTCTGGCTATAGAAAAGGAGGACAAGAGAAATTTCAGCTGTTCTGTAAGGGAGGTGAAAGTGGAATCCACTAACGGTTCTAAAGATCAGGAGCAGCACTTTGGGAATCCTGTGGGATGTATCATTAATCCCTACATTTAGGATTTCATATTTGAGATAGATTTTGATGTAGAACTCACAAGCTGGAGATGTGCATTTCAATGTTATATCACTTGTATCGATGCAGGCTGTTCATCATTGCTATCTAAAAAGCCAGTGTGTTGACATGTGACAGTGTTGTTATATCAATGCGAATTGTTCTGACAGTCTGTGGGAGTTGTGTACGTTTGTTTTTTTTAAGATGTGTAGCTGTAGACTGGACCACTGGATGACATGGTTGAAATTCTGCTCTTATGTGACTCTTACCTGATTGCTGTTGTTTCTGTATGTACAGTAATTTCTTGAATTCTTTGAGAAGCTCATTTTGTGGACCATAATGAAGCAACAACTTGAGCGTTAGCAGAAGTCTGGAGTGTTATGTGTGTGTGGAAGTTGCTGCTACCATAATATATTTTGAAGCTATGCTTAAAAAACAAACAAACCAACAATCAGCAGGCAACATGGATTGCTATCATGGATTTTGCCAACCTGAGACAACTCTCCATCAAGCTTTGCTTGATCTAAGGCTGTTTATACAAACTGAACATTTTGTAGCTGTGTCATCTTGTGAGTTATAGACATTGCAAATTAAAAGTTACTGTCGGCGTTGCTCCAACATACAACTCGGCTGGTGACTTACTGAAGAGTAGCTAAAGTGAAAGGGCTAACTTGCCCAGAGCATCTTCTCTCCAACAGTATGGCCTGTGTTTATCCCTGAGAGCAGTCCTGGCTTCTGATGTACTGTACCAGTAGCCATGTGTTGCCCATGCAGTGATGAGGAAAACAAGGGTAATATGTGCTGCAGGGTGTTTCCTATGCATCTGCCTAGTTTTATTTTTACATGATATATTTATACACATGTGCTACCTTCCCAGTTTAGCTCTAATGCCCTCTAATTCTTGGTATGCATATACAAAGAAAGCAAAAACCAATGTAGAAGGAAGAGCAAGGACCTTTAAAGCTTTGTAGAATATAAGAAATTCCCAAATCTTCAAGTGTTTTGCATGTTTAAATGAATTAGTGCTCCCTATATAAGTGTTCCTGCTGATAAGTAGAAAATAAAACTTTGGCTTGAGAACTGTGGCAAAATACAAGGAGACTCAAGCTGTCTGATTGTAGGCTTTAAATATCCAGAATGATTCATCCTGCTTTTTTGTTGTCCAAACCTGTAGTTAAAAATTACCATATACTTTAAGTAAATTGAAGAAGGGTTGCGACAGAAATGTGAGAATAAACTTGAATGACAAAACATCAAATTATTTTCAATTCCTCCTTTGTAAGACTGCTCTTACAGTCAAAGAATAATTAGTAATGACCTGCAGTGCTATCCAGAAGGAGTTTGTAATTTTCAGTTGAGTTGACACTGAGGATTTAGCAGCTGCCTATGTAAGAAGAGTAGGCGACATAAGGAAGTTGTGCGAATTGGCAGAATGTGGCTTGGATGGCTACTTATTAGATGAAGACTGGAGCGCACAAGACAGTCTAAACAGACTGCTGATAAATTAGGATGTACCTACTAAGTAGACTGCAAAGAGAAATGACAGTATAACAAGTCTAGGCACTTATATCTCAGTTCTTCTTAACCAGTGATTAGCGATGAGCTTAGCCTTTTTGTATCGTCTTCCTCAGCATACGGCTTTTGCTGTCCTTTAGTCTTTGCTTGCTGAAAGTAGAGAACAGATGGGAGAAACAATGGCCCTTTGTGCCTGACTGAGGAACGATAAAAGAATTGGGCCTCGAACCTGGAAGTAATCTGGTCATACTGCTGCGTCATCTGGTACGTAGCTGTGGCATTTGCTCTGGTATCAAAAGGCCAAGCACCTTTGGTCAGCATGGACAAATGCCTGGGACGTGCCAGTTTCTGTGCAGCTGAGAGTAGTGCTTTCCTCTGCTTGAACTGTCTGGAAGGGGTGAAATTCAGAACTCCTCTCTTCCCCCTCCCATCCCGTATTACGGAAGATGTCCTCTTAGATGCAGCTACTCAAACATGACCTCTCCTAATCCCCCAAAATCTTGAGAAGAGGAAAAGAGATGAGAGGAACTGCAGGGTTAGTTGTGTTTTTTGGTCTGTGAAAGAAAGCATAGCTGCCAAAGAGGGAGCGGATTATGCAGGAGTATCTGTACGGTACAAGAGGACGAGAAAAGCTGTCCTCTGGCATGGCACTTGTACCTGGGTGGACCCTTCATGAACTCATTTTTAGCCTCTTGTGTAAAAGTAATTCTCCTGTTGCCACTTCATAAGTTAAGAAAGAATTCAGCTTGAGCATCAGTTGTGGCCCTTAGGTGGGAGAACTAACTTGTTTTCATTCACCACCCTGCATGCCTCAGTGATGATCTCTCAGCCATGGGTTTAAGTGGTTTGGTAGGTCTGGGTGCTCCGTGGTGAAGTGGCAGCTTCTGTCTGCTTCCCCAAGCAAGAAGGGGATGTCAGAGAGCTCTCCATCTCGTATTTAGTGTCTTGGCTTTTTCCTATCTCCCTTCCAAACTAGAGTTTGGGTTTTGCAGTACGTCATATGAAAGTATATGTAAGTGTCGCTGTGCTAGTAAGCGAAAACTATTTTGAGACCTCTTCTGTCTTTCTGGGAATGGGGTGACTGGTGCGAGAGAACTTCAGAAGGCCAGTGCTGTGGTTTATCAGGCAGCATTGCTGCTGTGTTTGCACTACATTTAGTGTGAGCAGATGTCTGGGGAGCTGCTTTGACCTTGCTTCTGGGTGGCTTATGAATAGGGAATGGGAATACATTATTTCTTCATTTGTCATTGTAAGGGGAGCATTAAGCAGGGAGTCTACAGTTTCTGAGAAATCCAGTGATGGGTGAAAAATAAAGAGAAATGAGTGAGGGGAGGAGAGATGAGGAACTAGGAACCTTACTTGGGTAAGGGTTTTGGATCGGAATAGCAAAACATCTGAACCTGGCACATTTTTTAATGAAAAAAATCTGTTTATGATGACAGCATGACTAGGGAAGAAAACTCCTTAGATTTCTGTGGAATGATCCATGAGTCAGAAATTTCTGGCACTTGGAGAAGCACTCTCTCTGCTCAGCTCCTACTCTGCTCTCCTGTTTTCTTCTCTCTTTAAATGACCATGTTGTGGATTGAGGGACGAATTTGAGGAGCCCTTGGTCTAGTTCTTAAACAGAGTACCTCTCAGTGTTACATTTCAGCTGTCCTGGTGAATGTTAACTGGTCTCCTGCTTTCTGAGTTTGCAGACTCAGCCGAGACACAAAGAATTGAATAACCCTTGAAGAATGAACTCTTTTGTTGCCCACCGAGGCATAGCTGTGGCATTGTTTTCACCACGGGCAGGACAGTGAGTAATAGCATTGCAGCTGCTTCACTGAGCTCTGTGCTGGAGGATGCCTTGGTCTCCTTGGACTTTTCTTTCCAAAATCATTCACTTGTGGAAAAAGATGAAATACATTTGTAAGCAAGACTTCATTATTTTTTTGTAAATGTAAGAAAAGTGAGAGTTGTACTGTGAGACTTTCACTCTGTAGAAATTTGAAGGTGTGTGGCAAGGTGTCAGCACTAACTTTTTTCAAAATAAATTTTCAAAATGTGGACACAGCTTTCTTCTCATCTTGTGTTCTGCGTCTGGTATTACTAGTCTGGGCAGAACTTTATCTCCATTGATCAAGGAGACTGCCCTTGCCTAGGCGGCATTTAGCACTGCTCTGTCCTCAAAGCCCAACGAGTAGGCTGCTCATTGCATTGACTCAAAGCATTTACCTCACAGCATTCCACTTTTATGTTTGATTTGGTAGCACCAAATACCTTTAAAAATGTTTTTGCATTGCTCTCAACTCAGCCTGCCAACAACTTTTGTCCAGTAGAGTTTAAGCTACTTTTTACATGTAATTTAGACATAATTATCTCACCAAGATTGTATCTACTGAGAGCAAGACTGTATTCATCAAGGACTCATTTTTAAATATTTTCTCAAGTGGATTCTTCTCTGTTTTGCCAGACTCAGTTTTATGTGATGAAAGTGATAAGCCTTTGGTGTCTTTGCACAATAGTGCACTGATCATCAGTGTGGTCAGCAGTGATCAAAAAAGAAAACAATTTTACAAATTACTATGAGATGAATGGAATATAAAATGATATGAATATCATGAATATGATTTTCATATAAATTTTCATATGAATTCATTTTCATATGAAATGTGAATTTCATATGAATATGAAAAAGGCATAATTGCATTGTTGTCTTAGTCCATGGTGTGTCTTACAGCCTGAATGATGGTCGGTTTTTAGTCCTCCATCTAGGAAAGAACTTAGTAGGACTTAAAATTTCGGAGAAACGCAACAAGGATGACCAGCCGTCTTCCCAGTTCTTCAGCAGAGAAGGACCTGGGGGCAAGGGAGATCTGTGTTAAATGTGACAAAGTCCTGACAGAGAGGAGAAGGGTAAAGAGTGGGGACACTTGTTTTCTCTTCCTTGCGTGAGGACTGAAGGTCACTGTCAGGTTCAAGATGAAATACTTCATCCTATGTGTAGCTTAAACTGTGAAATGCATTGCTGCAGGATGTCTTTGGTGCCCAAAGTTTAGAGAAGTTCAAAAAGTGACTGGACAGGCTTATGAAGAGAAAAATCTTACAGCCACACAGAAACAAGCTCTGACTGGGAATTAATATGAGTCGGCCAATTGCTCAATGATATAGTAAAAGGAATAATTACTGTAGGTTTTTCCATGGTTTTTCTACCCAGACAGATTTGGGACCCTGCTTTTGAAGACAGTTTGCAGGTGTGTGTGTGTTAGTAGAGGCACCTCCTCTATCTAATTTAACATCCATGATTTTTTTTTTTTCATGTGGTGAAATACTTCGAGTTACCAGGTACTAGGAAGAAGCTATGTTTTGTGTGTGACATAGGTGATGCCGTGGATTTTGACTGTTCTGTGGAGTTTGATGCAGAGAAGAGATATGATGTGATGAGACACATTGTTTTAGACATGCTGGGCTCATGAAACAGTCTGTCCCAGCCATAATTTTAGATATAAACCCGGAGTCTAATATTAGAGAGTGCATACTACTTTTATTTCATAGACAAGGCTGTTTTAAATTTTTCTACAAATAATTCTTTGGAAAGCAGCCTTTCAAATATAAATCACATCAGTTTCTTTGTGCTTTTTTAAAAAAGATTGTTCTACCTATCCTTGTCTTACCCTCCTTTAAAAAGCCTAGTATGAAAGGAGACCAACAGAAGTGTACTTTTTTTTTTTGCCATCAGTTAAAAGTGAACTATCTTAGCAAGACTTGAAGGCCACAGTGTGAATACCAGTGGTTTTTTTAACATAAAGCATTTGGCATCCCATCAGTGTTGTTGTATCATGCCACTATCACCACATTAGATTTGGAAGAGGAATGCTGCTGGTAATTTGCAGAGCATCATTTAATCATCTTTGTCAAGTAACGGATTTATTATTGATTTCAGGCTCCTAGTTAGCTTAGAGAATTGTATCTTAATTTGCTTTGCCTTTCTTCTTCCCCAGAGGATTTAGTGCTATGCTGCAGATTTTGTAAACCAGCTATGTTAGAAGAACATTAGGGTTGAAAATTCAAGCATTCAGTTCAAGCACTGAGAATTTAAGCATGAGTATGATCTGTTTTATTCACTGACTGTGGCATGATTTTATGGAAGAAATGATACCTAGAAGTGCATTTAGGTGAGGAAATATCCAGAAGAAGCTGGACTATTCTAATTTTGGAATGCACAAATTTTCTTTTAATGTTTGCCTTTAATTTTTTTTTTTCCTGTTTTGAATAGCTGTTTCATGTAATATAAGGAATAATGCTCTGTAGTTCTTGATTTACAGAGAAAGTAAGTTTGGAGGAAAAGTAATAGTTCCACTACAAGTAAGTATACTAAATCCTGTGCAGGTCGTCATCAGGGTTGAACCACAGCAGTTCACAGTTCACAATGAACAAATAGTAACTAATAGCAGTAGTAGATTCCTATCCTTTATCCATGGGCTTTAAGGTGGGGTGGTGTTGCTAGATGCCTTTTCTGATTTTTCTGTCTATTGCAAACCAGTATCTTTCATTTAGTCCAAGGTATTAAGTCTGGTTTTGTTAATACACAATCTCCTAAAAGACATCTAGCTCAAGTTGAAGGTGTAGAGAGGAGGAAATTCCTGTTCTATTAGTTAACCTACCACTGAGAGCATTAGAAAGGCAAATGTTTTTTCTGCTTTCAGCTGGACTAGCTTTAGCATCTATTTGTGGTTTCTGCTTAAAAGTTTTCTTCTCTATGTGGTCCACTTGTACCTCTGGCTGCTTGGATATTGTAACTGAGTCACCTTTGCCCACTTTTTGATAAACAAGAAACATTGCTCTTCCTGATGTTTTCCAATTTACTACAGCTGCATTTTAAGGTCTCTTTGTGAGTTTGTAATCCAAATAACATGTGTTCTCCTGGTATTTTGTAATGCTAACTTTCTAATCAGAATATCAGGTGATAGTAAATCACGTCCCACTTTGCCCAGTGTGGTACTCAGCTGTTTGCTGAGCAGCCGAGGGGTATTGGGCATCATCAATCATGAGTTTGTTTTTAGGATTTTCAGTCACTTGGCCCTCAGCACATTTTTCAATTCCTTCCTGCCGTTATCGCTATCCTGTTTTCTGTTCTTCTTGTGATCTATCAGCATTGTCTGCCCTCACACCTGTGTGCAGCTCAGGTTGCCTTCTCCTCTGCCCTGCTCCTGGGTCCACCTGAAACTGGAGACCTGGGGGACAGAAGTAACAGGGAGGGAGGCATCTTCATTCCTGGTGTCCACTGGGGTTTCTGAGAGGTGAGAAATGGGGAAAGGATCTACTAGATCACAAGGTAATTCAGTGTGTTATCCAGAAGTGTGCAGTCAGGCAGATGGATCAGTGGGAGAAAAGGATTACTGGGCACGTGGGATGTGCCAGGGGTCTTCTGCAGCTGCGTTGCCAGCCTCCAGCAAGGACTGAGCGAGTGCATGCTCTGTGTTCTGTGTAGCCACATGCTTCTTGAAGCCTGTATAGATATGCTGCGTCAGTGTTACGGTGAGTATTAGAGAAACCACTTTGAGAGGCAAAAACTTAAAAGTAAAACAATCTCAATGTGGGCCTTAGTTGTATGTCAGTGTGCAGACTGCATAGAAACAGATTTATTAAAACAGGTGAATCGACAATTAGCCATTTACATGGTTTTATGGGAGGCTTAATGTTACAGTGTAGCTGTTACTTATTAAGGAGTAACTTGCACTTAATAATCTCTGACGTGGCATGGGAAGTGGAGCTCAGTCTGGTCACAGCACTGACCTAAGCAATGTCAATGATGAAGAATTCAATTGAGCTTTGTCATCTGAGTTGGCTTAAAGTTGGCAAAGGGCACTTGCATTCTTTTATCTCTGTTTAAGAGGCATTTTACTTTGTGTAGTTTAGGTAGGCTGCATCAAATCAATAACTTTTACATGTAGCAGACTATTTTTCTTCCAGAAGAAAAGGATATTTCTGTAGATTGTCCTTATTACCAAATTGCAAAATCACTACCATGGAGAATTTCACTCAGATTGTATGTTCAGTTTCCAAAGACAGGATTTAGTATTTTTTTCTTTTTTTTCCTGGAAATACTTAATAATTATACAACTTGTTTCACAGCATCTTTTTAA
Source organism: Cariama cristata (assembly GCF_000690535.1). Lineage (NCBI taxonomy): Eukaryota > Metazoa > Chordata > Aves > Cariamiformes > Cariamidae > Cariama > Cariama cristata. The sequence goes on along the minus strand of NW_009606222.1, from coordinate 28,364 downwards.
ACATTCACACCTGAAAGCTTTTTATTGCAATGAGAAGATAATTGGTTGCTCAGAAGCACAGTAAAATTTTCCAGTGGTGCAACTCTTGCTCTAAATCCTGTTTTATCAATAACTCGGTTTTCTCAGTAGGGCACCAGAAGTGATAGGAGAATCAACAGGCATTTGTGCTTAGTTTTCTTCTTCAAACCACAGAGAAACTGTACTTTCTGTAATAAAGCGGCATCCATTTTGTTGGAGAAAACAGCAAGCTTTTAAAATGGCATTTTCTTCTCTTTTATAATCTTAGTTTAAATGAAAATTGCAGATGAGAGTGCCAAGCGTATGCAGATTTGCCTTTGCAACTTCTAGAATATGCTTTCTCAAGAGACTACAGAAAATTACAAGTATGCTGTGCTGTCTCAATGTCTGCCTAAGGGGAGTTTTGCCCTCCAATAAATAAGAGTCTACAGATCATAAATCAGCATTTTATCGTCAGCCACCAGGTGACTCTCAAATGTCAAGAAAAGGTGCATGATAACTCCCAGATTTCTGTTGATGGCGGTAGCTGCCATCATGTTGTATTAAGCAGAATTTTACAGGAGGCAAATGTCACCTTTCCTAAATCTTCCAAGTGTATGCTTTGTGCCTTTCAAATTGAGACTATAAATCCAAATCCAAAATTTGAACTAAAAATCTTTGTTGAAACCAAGTAGAAGTGTTTGGAAGAAGAGGATAAGCTGGGGAAGTCTGGCGTTACTGGAGGAGATGCCCAGCTTGGACTCATGTCTAATGACAGCGAATGTTTTGGTGAGGAGCATGAGGAGATAAGCTGTTCTGCAGCATAACCTTGATAGAAGGGGTTATTGAATGCATTTCTCATGTTCGTTTGTATCAGCCTTTGGAAGTGCTGTAAACAAGTCTAGGTAACATCTTGGTAGTGATTTGTATTGTAGAAACAATTGTTGTGAAAACAGTTTTACAAACTGAAACTTCAGCAGCTGTGTTGCTGAGGTGAGAATTTTTTGTCTTTATTTAAAATAAAACAAATATTTTTTTCCTCCCCTCCGCCCCCCCTCCCCTGCTTCCTCCTCCATTCTCTTTTCCACTTCTGCCACTCACAGCATCGTGTCACTAAATCCTGAACTGACACAGAGAAAAGTAAGTTAATTGTGCATCGCTGGCTGTCTGATTAACTCCTCTTCTGCATTTGGACTGTAGTGGATTTATGGATGAGGTAAAGGGGAAAATGGCTACTGTGGGGAAAAAAAAGAGTATTAACAGCAGTCTTTTCAGCAACAGTCTGAAAAGTTGTATGTTTAAGCTACCTGGCTGTTTCAGTTAGACATGAAACAGCATGGGTTGGATGTAATTCTGCTTATTAGTGCTTGCTAAATGCTTCATAGGTGCTTTTAGATGACCCAGTTTTGGGATTGATATAAGGAACCTCTAATTGTTGAATGCAAAAGAAATGCTCAGCAAAACTCCTGAATTGGGCTGTGTTCTCTGGGAAACGTGCGACTGGTGTTTTAAAATGCTAGATGCCTATTTACGTGTAAAAGTGAAAAAGTGATAGTATGTCCTTAATGAAGTAATAAGTGGAATGGATCAATAGGCGAATATTTAAGAGCCTCTTTAGATGATTGTACTACAAAAAGTATGCAGGAGGAAGAGGTATCAGGCTTCTGACAGCTAAATCAAACATCAGTAATGCAGCTAAGCTTGTCGTTGAGATTCCTACCCACATGTGAGGAGAGAACCAGGACAAAATTGTTAAAGATTTTTTCAGTCTTCACCCTGAGCTTTTTTCCCTAAATCATCAAATCTGACTTCACTTAAATTTAATGAAATAGAGGAAATTAAAGAAATAAAAGTAATACTGGAAAGCTTCAATCTGAATAGAATGTGCTTTGGAAAGCTTGAGCCTTTGACATCAGGGTTAGAGCAGATACACTGCTCTGCAAATTCACTTGCTAGCTGTGAAGGGCTTTATTGCTCTTTTCTGCATCTTAAGACTTAAAGTTTAATATATGCAGTTTCTGTGGAAGTAGTGAGGAAGGAATTTTCAAAAGTGCAAAAATTTGCTCAGAACCTTATTTTTAGTGTGCCAAATCCCAATTACCATACACATTGCACATTTGGAGTACGTGAACAGTCTCATCCACTGCATCTTGCCTTATGAATACTTAATGACACTTAAGTGGTTGACTTTTACGGACCCACACCTTTTCTAGGAGTATTTTGTTTTGTAATGCAACTTCCATCAGTTAAAGCAGATAAAAGTTCACTAGTGACGGTCACGAGTGCTAGCCAGTGTACAGAAACTATTTACTCCTTAGACAGAATGCAATAAAAAACTCAGCACTTTCTCTGTAGTTTATATTTAGCCTACATCCCCCACCTCTGCCGAATGGGTTTTACTTATGTTACCTTGAACCTCATACCCATTTAGTCCAACACAGTGCACAATGAGGTCAGCCTTCTGATGTATGAGAGTTTCATTTTATGGTCACACTTGAGCAGGCAACAAATCATGGGTGAACCTTGGTTCCTCCAGGTTCTCATTGGCGTCCTCGGTCCTAGCAGCATCGCGCCTCGCGACTGGAACAGAGAGTGCTGTCATGTTTCATAATCAGCTGTGACTTCTAGGTGTCGGCTCCCAGTTCCACTGGTCCTCCTGCGTGGTGAGACAGTGGATGAGGAAGTGGAGAAGGCAAAGAGATAAAATAGGTGAGCACTTCTCTGGGGGTGGCATCCATGCAGCTTGCTGTGATCCAAGGCTCTGGCTTTCACACCAGACTCCCCAGCGGCCATGCTGCTTACCAAGCAGCTGGGGAACGTGTGCCAGTGCTGTGTGTCCTGGCTGAAGCCAGTGAGGAGCTGCATAGGTGAAGGTAAAATAAAGATTGAGTGGCTGGAGACACGAGTTGCTACCTCTCCTTCCCCTTGGGTAGATCCCTGGAGAGTTCACTCTTGTTAAGCCCAGAACATAATGTCTAACATCTATTTTATACTTTATGGTAGGATCCCCTCAAGGTGAAGACTGACTGATCCTTCCTAGTTAAAAGCTTTCCGTATCTCTCCAGGTGTCTCTGCAGTGTACAAGGTGAATCTTTTAAAACTTCAGCTTCAATACTTCTCTAATATTTCGATGCCAATTGTGTTGCTGACGTGTTTCTCTGTTCTTGTGTGAAACATGTCTCTACTGGAGGACAGTCTTTACTTTGTGGATTGCAGACTTTCTTTCCTCCATAGTTTGAAGATTGTTTTCACAGAAGTAATTCCAAATATTTATTTTTTCAGTTTATGGATGGATCCATTTATTGCAACTGTTGGGATTCTCGTTAGTGGAAATTAACACAAGCTGTGACATAGCTTGGCTTGACTTTTCCACCACAGACCACAGCTACATGAGCTGAAGTAACTCATTACTGAAATCATCTGTAGTTAAGAGAAGCTTTCTGTCAAGTGGATTTGCAGAGAGCGGAGCATGATTACAGCCTGGGGAGTGGTGTAATGCGGAGCAGTTACTCTGCTGGAGCAGGACGTATGGCAAGCTGTCGGCTGAGCCGGCATCTCCAACTTGACGGCCTTGATTGCCTATCTCCAGTGTGCTCTGTAAGATAGAGTGATGCTGCAGGCGGGAAGAGGTGACAGTGTTACCTGGAAGGGAGCCGATGTAAGAGTACATTCTTTTAATGCTGTGCATTTCTGATACTCCTAAAAATGTGTTAAAAATGTGAAAGGGTTTAAAAAAGGTACAGTGTGACATGAGGTCTATAGAGCCTGCCTTGCCTGAGCTTCTGTACTTACTGTTGGTGGCTTATTTCCAAGAAGGTTCAGAGATGACTTAATTACCACCAGCGTGCAAGTGCCTGCAGGAGTGGGGAATTTCTGGTGGAGAGCTATTTAATTTAGCAGCAGAATGAATTATAAGGTCAGTTGGAGCAAAAAGAAAAATAAGTTGGGGGCCATAAATACCGTTTGCCAAGGAAGGGATATTTGCAGTCAAGATGATTGAGTAAAGGTGATTGAATATAACCACTCTGTGTACTGCTCAGGATGGTGGCTTGCCGCAGCTGCTGGGTTGCAGGTAGAAGCCTCATGAGGAGAATCTACGCACGATGGCAAAATGGACTCCTTGGATACAGGGAGACAAATGTAGGTTTGCTAAATGTAGAAGAGGTTTGCCATAGCTTGTTGGCCTTACTGCCCTTGACATGTTCCATGTTCAGCCTACTTTCTCCTCCCTGCACCACCTGCCCTGCCTCCCTCTCCCTCTTTTTTAATAAAACCCATGGTGATGTGTGCGGGAGATCCTGTGTGTATTGTGATTCTTGTTTACTCCAGTTCCTTCTTGGCATCTCAATCAGTAGTTACTAGTTGTTTACATGCTTTTACTGGGAGCTGTAGTTCTGCCACTTGTTCAGCTCCTGGCACAATTAACTGGTAGGCTTGGAAGGAAACAGGCTTCTGTACTCTTTTTTAAGAGTTGAGAATAAACTTGTGAAAACTGATTGTTTCTTATGGTTTTCATATATGATGGAATGATGGGAAGGCAGGTGTAATCATGCTATGTATTGATTTTTCATTTAATCAATCCTGAAGGTAATTTTTCGGTAGCATTGTGTATTGTTTGTGGATGAATCTACTCACAAAAAGATGGCTTATGTTGTAGTATGGCTACAAGAAGTTACTGTGAATCCATAAATCAGTGACGTAGTGTATGTCTGAGTTCAGCTGTTTGGATTTTGTTGTAAACCTCTTAGATATGATACAGTGGAATCCTCTTAAACACAAATTCCATGTAGCAAGTGACAGAACATAATGAAAGCATAAACTGTTACACAAATAAAACTGTCAGATGCATAATGCTGCAGCTATAAACATCTGTGGATTTCAGCATGTTCCACGGAGTTTAGTGAGCTGGGTTAGGATGTACATTTTTGGGGTCAGTTTTGACTGTCACAGAAGAGCTGGAAACAGTATTGATACTTGCCAAAATAAAACTTCCTTGCTTGCAAAGGAAGCCTTTCTTGTCAGTATCTTAAAATACCTGCACTGCTGACCATCTTTATATAATGAATTGCAATTGAAAAACACTGTATGGACATTAGGTGATGCAAATAGTAGGAGATACGACATGTCTGATACAGTGCAAGAGGATTTCTCAACTTAAAGGACGCGTGAATTAAGGGTGGTTTTTTTTTGTTTATGCTTTAGGTATTTTAAAATGTGTAAGGATGTATGCAAGCATTGTCAGAAGTCATTCAAAGCAGCTTTCCCATCTGACCTCCAGAGGAGTCATCGTGGTTGTTGTTGGACTGGGTGACCAACTGGGCTGTTGAGGGAGCGTGCCTGCCGTAGGTCTACCCTGGGCTGTATAGTGGGGTGGGGAGGAGTAAAGGAGAGCCTGAATACCCCTGTACTCGGTCCTTGGAAGGCGATGGTGGCGTTTTACCAAAACCCTCTCATAGCTGCAAATCTGGGGAAGAATTTTTGGTGAGATCCCACTGCTGATGTAGCTAAGTGATGTTTTCCTGCTTTGCTGACATTTTCCTGCTTTGTGCCTGGCACAAACATTGTGGAAAGGATCTTATTCATCATCATTAACCTTGCTCTGTACAGGGATAGATGATGGAGGCTTTAGTAAAAAAAGGCAGACAACCTATCCTCTGTTAAACAAACCCCACGCCATCAGGCGTTGCTGGTGCCAGCTCTGGGATGCATCTTGGGGAGCTGCTGGAGGGGAGGATGGCAGTGCGCGGCTGCTGCCCACTGTGCTGGTGGGCACCTTGCAGGAGCAGCCACCTCCGCTTTGCAGGAGCGCGGGGCTGCATGTGGGGTGTTTGCCATGGTGTGAATGGATGTGTCGACACAATTTGAGCATTCTCCTCTTCGTGTTGCCTGTCTCAGCTCAAACTTTTCTGTGATGCAGCTGTATAAATATCCGAGTCCTGCCTACGTGGCCAGTAACTGCAGATGCTCCTTCCGTCTGCAGCCAGATACAAAGCATATGCCTGCCAGTGCTGCTGCAGCTTGGCGATCCCCTCTTGGCTCAGCCTGTGCTGTAAAACAAAGCTACTAAAACACATGTAGGTTTCAGAGGCATCTGAAATTTCCAGGTTGAAATGCTCAGTGTGTTATAGTTGGATATTTGTCCTTTAGATGCTGTAAATACAACAAAGATTTTCCTACACTGTGGTCCTTGTGGGCCACAGATATGCTGGATTAAGAGGAAGACTGTAGCTTACTTTAGTGGACCTAAAACAGATTAAACAGCTTTAAAGTAGCCTGCATTATTTTAACATGGTGATTTTTTTTTTTTTTTTCTCTCAGGAGAATTGTTCTATGTAAAAGTAAAGTAATTTGGATGACTTTTGAAGGCATGCGGCTCATGTTTTGCATAATGCTGAGTTTTCAGGTGACCTGCTTTGTGACCCAGTATCCCGTTCCTCTGGCAGATTTGTAAATGTTCGTAGTACAAATTTGCAATGCAGGACACGCTCTTCTTTGCTGCTCGAAGGAAGTTTTCTGCCACCAGAACAGGAGAGATGCCCGTCACCCTTGTTGTATCACTACCGACGGCAGCGTGCTAGGAACTCGGCAGTGGGAGGCTGAGCTGCTCAGCTTCCATCAAAGAAGCCGAGGCAAGAAGAGGAAGGAGAGGAAAGGGGAGGTTTTATCGTGGTGGAAAAGCCTGGTTGTTGGCCTAGTTCTGCTTAGTCACTGATTTGCTGTGGATCCAAGATCCTAAAGAGAAGCTTTCTACAAATCTCTCCAAACACCGTTAAGGGGGAAATAATGACTTGTGCTGCAGTGGTGGTCCTCTCAAAGGAAGAGCTTCTAGGAAACACAGATGTTCCCATTTTGTGTAATTTATGGAGGAGACTTGTACTGTCCTGCTCCTGCTCAGCAGAGAGGTGAGGATCTCTGCTGAAACCTCCAGTAGTGGAGTCATCCTTGAGCTGTGTCAGCTTCAATTACAAAAATCAATCACTAGGACTTCATTAAACCAAACACTGTATTTTAAAGTTTATAAAAGTTACTATTAGCAGTCATGAAGAAAGATCTGTTTGTTTTTGTAGAGTATATTAAGTGTAACATTGATTTTGACTTGAAAGTGTCCAAACCCAGAATTTAAGGCAAACAAAATGGTCATGAAGGGACGTGTTTTGCTTGCATTCATAAAGATGGTACTTCAGGGATTTATATGAAATAGAAAACCTTCTGCAAGTTGCATGAAAGGTAATAAATTGTGCCTGAAAACGCCCCCAGTTTGACTATAAAGGCCTTATCTCACCCATGTAAAATATTTATGCGTAAATGCATATTTTATATTTTTCCTTTACTGTCCTTGAGTTGCTTTATACTTTCATAAACGGCATCTCTGGTGTTTACTTGTAGTGAATGCAGCAAAAAAAACCTCATACGCTTTATTTGATGTTATTACTTTGACTTTTATTTTGGTTTATTTTGGGTATAAGGAGGAGCAAAGGCTGATTAGAGTAGAGAGTGCTAGTGTGATAAAAGCAAAAGTGGAAAGCTGGAAATTTTTCTTGAAGATCTTTGTTTAATTGGGACTTATATCTCAGACACATGGATCTGAAGTTTTTCATGTTGTTTTACATGTCACTGTTCTTTGTCTGCCACTTCTACCCCACTTTGAATTGTATCTAGTGTTAGTCTAAGAGGATATGACTTACTGTATCTGATTTTTAAGGCATTTGTCACTGATTCTGTGGTTAGAAGACATAAAAAGTTCTTGAGTTTTATAATTGGGGAAAATATTGCCTGAACATACTAAGATGATGGTGTCTTGGCATTTGGTAGTGATGTGGTTGCTGTAGGAATATTTGTGTCCTGCTTTAATGTCCGTGATTCTAAAAACGTTCAGTATTTTGAGTGTTTTCAATAAAATCTTCAAGAGTGATTCAAGTTTGGGAGACACTTCAGTGAGTGATTTAAAGCTCAACGGTTTATTGAGGCGAAGGTGAAAAGGTGACATTGCTGTTGCTTAGAAATACTTAAATAAGAGAAAGATATCAATTTAGAAAAGAAGGAAAGACGAAAGCTACAGGAAAAGCCAAAATTGATAGTTGAAGCAAGACAATTTGCAGAGAGAACATAGAAAACATGTTTACAGGAGGTAATTAGTGGTTGATGCAATTTTTTAGGGGACTTAGTAGATCAAAGATGCAGTGGTTATAGCAGCTTTTCACCTTAAAATTGGTAAGTACAAATTTTATCACAGCATGCTTTGGACTTCCTGAAGTTGAAAGGTTTATAAAAGGATTCCCCCTCAATTCCCTTGTGTTCTTCCAGTGGTGCTTCTGAGTCAACCCTTTGCTGTCCCACCTCATTGCTTTCATCTTTTTGTTTTCAGTGGTATAGCCAAGGCAACATAAAGGCTATAGATGCTGATGGTGGGGGAGGTCTTGCTCTTGCTGCCAGCCCCTGCTTCTCTTGTGGTGGTACCAGTGTGTGCTTGGTGTGGTGGTGATGAGTCACTCCCTGGGCTTAATTAGCGGCTATGCCAGTTTAGGGCTGGCACCAAAAGTTAGAGGAGCTTTTAGCTCTTTGCACCAGCTAAATGGGAATGTTGTTGTCACTGGAATAAAAGAGGAGCCATTGCAATCAGAAGTGGGAAATGAAACGGTGCTCTTTGGCAGTGATGCACTGAGTTAGCTCAGTTGTCGTGTGAGCTGCACCCTTATTTCCAGAGAGCCAGAGCAACCTGCCAAAGCAGAGGCAGGGAGGTCGCCAGCCGAAGGAGTGATCCAGGCAGTTGTACCTCCCGACCAGTGGATTAATCCTGCATTTTCAACAGATTCTGTGAAATGGATAAATTTAAGACTGTTTTAATGCACTTTGCTTTCTGAATATCACAGTGAAACGTTTGCCAAGTTAGTCATCTAGGGGAAGGGAGACGATGGGCAACTCCTACATGGCATGCAATATGAGAGGTGCAGGATTACACTCTTGTTGTATCTTATTCTTAACTGTTTTTTCACGCAAGGCATGGCTGAGGAGGAGAGGGTTTGGTGTTTTTGCTTGCAGACCTGGTCTGTGTTTTATCAGCTCTTTCTTGAAGAAACTATGAATTTCATAACCCTAAATCCACAAACTTTTGGGATCTTGATGGTCATTTCTTGATCGATTGTCCTTTTGGGATGAAGGACTAATTTTTCAAGATGTTGCAAGAAGAGAACTTCTTAAGCACAAAGAAACTTGCAGTGTGGCTATTCTAAATTAAGTGTAAAGAAATTGTGGTGTTCTGGTTAAGCTACTATTTCACTGGGTGCTAGGACCGACTGATGCTACAGTGTAAGGAAGCGTAAGGAGTTGAGGAAGGGTGAAGAGAGCTGTTGCTGTAGGTCTCACTCTGTTCCCTGGGCTTGCTGAGCTAGTGAGGCTCTGCACTGTAAACTTGGTGCTTTCACTTTTTTGGAAGTGGGCCTTGTATATATTAAATAAAATACTGCATTTCAATCCCATTAGTGTTAGTCTCTCCAAATAAATAGTTTAATAGCTTGGGACTGGCTATTGAACCATGACAGCAGTGGCCAGTGAAGGATATTTCTTACTTAGCTGAAATAAATCTGAACATTGCAGGAGATAATTAAGCTAGTTAGTTCTGATCTCAAAGTAAAACTTTTTTAAACTTCCAGTAACTGAGGGTTATCTAATACTTCTAAACCATAGGTTTCTGACTTTTTCCAGGAAGCGGAAAACCCCAAACTTATTTAACTCGCCGTAAGAGGAAGAACTTCTTGTGCCCAACCAGTCTGGATGGTCTGTTGGCTCTGAATGAATCCAAATTCTCTATTGACATTCAGAGCGCAAATTGCAACAGATACCTGGAAAGTAGTTCATTTTCATATGCTATTGCTTATAACATATCTGGTTTACCCACCGTATGAGACCAGAATACAGATTTACGCTATAGGATTCATGCCCTGTGTTTGAGGTGGCTTTTTGTATTTCTATGAATATTGTTTAGAAGAGGAGAACAAACTTCTTAGGGTTGTGAAACCCCACACATACTCTTGTGTTATCTGTGGTATTATGGTAACGAAATTATTCTAAATTCATTTTAGCTGTTTATAAAGCAATTTTGTGAGTACCCATTGCACCAACTTAGCTAAATCGGTCTCTGAATGGGTATGATTTAGGTGAGCCGTAGTTTGATGCGCACGCTGGTAAGAGGTGGGGGGTGGAACTGAATGAAAAGTGGGCACATGGGAGCAGAGGCTCACTCCGGATCCATCGGATCCATCGCTGGGGCGGTTGCATTGCTCCTCCGAAACAGCTGGGCGGTGGCTGGTGAGCCCGGCACTGCCAGGCGCTCCAGACTGCCGGCGTGATGCATCTTCTGGAGCTCGGTGTATACTTGATGCTCTGGGTACAGCTGGTCTTCCCATGAAGCTGATGCATGTGGAATAGTTCTGGCAAGAGACAAAAACGTCTGGATTGTGTATTTCTGCAGTTCATTGGAAAACGCAAGTTGCTAGAGTCTGAGATCACAGCTGAGACGTCCATCCGCCCATGACTTCTGCAGATTGGGTAATGGTGTAATGTGTATCTGCAACCTTTTACTGCAAGAAAAATCACACTCGTTAAGGCTGCAGTGCCTGACCGTATGTGAGTGCAAGGGGCTTTCAGTTACACAGGGGTAATTCTGTGTTGTGAAAAGCTGATAGAAGAGAAGAGATTAATGAAGCTTCTCAGCTCTCTTCAAAACAAAAGCTCTCTTCTCAGCCCTGGGTTTAGTTTTTAATTAGTTTGGATTATAGTTTGATTTAAAGCGGGTGAAGGGATGATAAGTTCATGTGATCTGGAGGTTTGAACCTTATGCTGCTATTTGTACTTTTTTGGTTAATAATGTATCCTTTGCTAGAAGGATGACTGGTGGGTTAGCGGGATTCCTTCCTGTAAAACATTTTTTTAAGAAAAATGTCTTTTTCTGCAGACCTCATACCAGATTAGAGTTGCCAGACAGCAGTGCAGAATAAAGAAAAGAGTGGTTTATGGTGAAATCCACTTCTGTTTAGGAAAAAATAAATTCCATGCAATACCTAATTCAATGGTGTTATATTTTTTTCCTTCTTCCTCTAAGCTATAGAGGCAGCATAATTTTATATACTTTATATTGAAAATTCATTCAAATGCAGTCTGGATTTATTTATTTTTACTATCCCATCAGCAGAATATACTTTTTTACATGAATGTATTTTATAGATATATAAAAAAAAAAACAGGTTAAAAAGAATGTTCCTGAGGAATTGTTTTATTTGTTAGCACAATATGTATGCTTTTAATGCAATTTAGATTGTATCTAGTGAAAATTGAGCTTGAAATTCTGAAGCTGGTGCTTGTTCTTGTAAATAATGCACACTTTAAGTCAACACTTTGCATCATTATCTTGAGCAATGGTTTAGCCTTGATATATTTCAAAACACATGTATTATCTAATGTGCTGTATATGTATATGGTTATTTACGGATATAAACTTTCTGATTGGATATTAATGTTAAAATAATATCAGAATGTTTGCTGAAGATGTCTTGTTCTGCCCTTGAATCAAGACATGGTGTTATTACTGCATATAAGACGATGTGCAGGTACTAGAATTTGTCAACTTCTAGTAAATCAGGTAAGCACTCTGCTTATGACTTGAAGCTCTTTTCCTTCAAAATGATACATTAAATAATGTCTAAGATAAATTTAAGAGGATATGTTTTCTAGCAAGCAGTTTAGTGTAGTTTGATTGTTGAAAAGACCGCATTGTTGGTGTTTTGTCTTTTTTTTTTTTTTTTTAAATTATTATTTAAAGGAAGCTGGTCCTGAAAATGTCTTGGCAGAGCAAATTACCTGATTGAAGAAAATGCATTTGCTACTCCTTATTTCAGAAGTGGAGTGGTTTGTGCAGTCATTTAGAAAGACTGAGCTAGCAGTGGTGTCTGGAGAGCATGTCCTTTGTCTAAATGAAAAACCCACTCTGAGAAAAGATTTTTATTGGGATATTTTGGGTGAGAGTGTAGACATCTATTCTACTGTCCTTACTGTTATACCTTCAGCTGAGTGTTTCCTCCTTCCTTGATGCATATGGATGATGATCTGTGCCTTATGTTGCAAAAGGACTTCCCACAGGTGAAAGAAAGGGATAGAAAAAAACCTCTTGGCAACTTCTTTTGCTAGCCATTATCTGTCTCAGTTGAACGGAGCTTATGTGTAAATGCAAATTTAGTGGTTATTGTTTCTTGAACTATACTTGGTTGTTAGTCATTACTGAGATTCGTAATGGTGACATTTTGATAAAGTCACAGCATGCGGATGTGTTCATCTACTTCCATATGAAGAAACTTGTGTTCTTTTAAGTACATTTGAAGGACCTTTCTTAATTCAAAATACCATTGTGTAAAAGGTTGCTGTGAAGCTAGTTATTTTGTTTTCTTAATGTAATTCCACTCAGAGTCTTAATTTCGTTTCTTCCTATAGTTAAAACAACTGAGTTGCTGAGTGGTTACACCTGTAGTGCCCTGGTGCTGTAAGTCTCCTATACTGAAATTAAGATGAGAGTTTGTAGTGTTTATCAAGAGGATCTTCGGTTGTCTGGGTAGGACATTACATTTCCACTGCTGAAAATCCTCAAGAGTTGGGGTTTTCTCAGCAACTTACTCTGGCAGCTGCTATGCAAAAAACTCCCCATTTGCAGTGGTGTTTTGGATTTTGTCCATCAGCAGTTTCCAGATAGCTGCTTGGGGAAAGTAGATACCTGGATGGCTAACTTACGGTCACCCACAAATACTGGAGCTTGCTGATTCAGAGGTAGAAGTCTTTGCTAGTGTATGCAATGTAATTGGAACCTTGCCTTGTAATTTCATGTATTGATTGCTTGCATATGTTGGCTAAGCTGGCAGCATACCTTTACTCATCCGACTTTCATAACCCCTTGTCCGTGGTGAAGCTGTGCAGATACGCCATCCCTCAAGGTAGGGTGAGGGGTAATAGGACAGGGGTTGATGTACAAGCTAATTGACCCATGCTTTCCTCTTCTGCAGTTGCACTGTGATGTACAGGGCAGAGTAAAAACATTTTTAACTTTCTGAACCAGGACTTACCTTAATGATGCAGCACACACTTTAATGCTTTTTAACCAGGGAGCGTGCAGGTGTTACCAGAACCACTGATGTTACTTTGCATGCCCTAACTATTCTCTGTAGGTGAAACTAAGGAAATGCAGCTCATGGCGTTGGTCTTCTGAGGTTGTCCAAGCAGTACTCTGTTTCTCTAGGTAATGTTTTAGGTGATACCTACAAAGAATTTGATGTAAAAAGGAGCTAAATTTAGTGTTAAGCTTGCCGGGTGCCAAAATAAAAGCCATGATCTGAGGGAAGTGTTTTGTTAATCTGGTATTTGGGAATTAATTATTCTGAGTTCTGTATGTTCTAGCTGTTTGCTAGGTATACTGTGAGCTGAGCAAAGTGGGGCCAATCTGTTCACATCAAATATTTGTCTGCACTCTTCTTGTACCTTTATTTTGCGTGTATGTAGGTGTTGACTGATAGTAAGGAAAACAGTGGGTAAACAGTTCAGTCAAAAAAACTTATTTATAAGATTTTAATGTGCATCTAAGAAGGAACCTCTGGCATGGAGTGGAATAATAAAGTTTACACAGGCACAGTTTCAATTACAATTTTGGATGAAAGCTTATTGATGGTAGAAGGAGCTGCTTCTGCTAAAGAGCTAGTGCTGCTGCTGCTAAAGGACACGAGATGTGCTGCTGTTTCCGCAGTGCAAAATAATCTGCTTCCTTGCTAGAAATTTGTTTTCACATTTTCCTTTTTTCTTTCCTGGAGCTCTGTGCATGAGGAAACTGGGGGAATTATCCTCAGCTGATAGTGTCTCCAGCTTGCCTCTGCATTGCCCGGCGAACCCTGCTGTCCTGTTGTCACCTATATAGTTATGAAGATGTATGAGACCCCAGCCTCCGTGTAATACAGCTCTGGGCAGTGGTGGAGTTTCGCTCGAGTTGCTTTGCACACCAATGCCAACATGTCAGATGCAGTTTACACTGTTTGAATGAACAACAGCCCTCTAGCAGGAACTTTTAAAAACATTACTCAATAAAATTCAGTGCGGAGTTGAGATAGCGAAGATAATCCTCCGTTTGCTTGTAGAACAGGTGTACGTTATATAAAACAGGATAGCACTGGGGATGGTTTTTGAGGCTTATGGTTGGGAGGGAGAGAAATTTGCATCGTAGAGCGTGTGCTGGATTTCATTGTCTTGGGTTAGATTTGAGCTGAAATTCCTGTGTGCTTTGTGGGGAGGGATCTGCTCTGGTCTCTGAGACTGCACTGCCAGTTTTAGAGCTCAAATACTGATTCCTCATCCTCACACACCTTTTGACTTCTCTAAGCTTTGAAGAAATGGAGTTTGTAGAAGTGTAATTTCTCTTCAGTTTTTCCCGAGCTGACCCAGCCCCTGGTTAATTCACTGTGTGCTGTAACATTAAGCCTTGTAAAACTCGGTATGCTGAGCTCTAAACCTGCATTTGCTATCAGCCCTAAAAGTCAGATCAATCATTTGAAGATCTGTAGTTCCTTATCCAGAAGGAAATGCCATGTGGGTGCGAGATGCCTCACCGGCTGGAGAGAGGAGCGCAGCTGGGCAGCCTGGTCTTGTCCTGGCGTTTGGGTCGACTCATGTCATGGCTCAGGAGAGGATGGCTCTGCCGTAACCGTTCCCTGTGGGGAAGAGGGTGGGAGGAGGAAGAGTGCTCTCCGACAGAGAGCTCTGTCCGCTCTGTAATAGGGAAATAACAAAACATATGAATCTCAACAATGCATCCTTCTCCTGCAGGGTCAGCTCTCCCCTTACATCCATCAGCCTTGCTGGGTACTGCTTCCCTGCCCAATGTCCTGACCTGATCCTCTGTAAGGTGTTTTCCCCATAATTATGGGGAATGATGTTTGTGTTTTTCCTAATGGCGAGTGTTTGATGGCAATCTTGGTCAACCCTTTTGATACTGTTTGTTTGACTTTGGCTGGAAGCATCTGGGCAGGGAGAGGAGGAGGGTTAAGGCTGTATTTTGGGGGCAGCTTGGAGCTGCATGAGGCTCATACAGGAAATCCATTAGGGATTTAATTACACAGAGATATGAGTAAATGAAAAACTTGCCAGTGCCAGGGAGGGAGAGCTACTGCCTGCACAGGGCTCTAATGGCCACTGTTTTTGGACACAACCAAACTCTTTTTCCGTATAAGAGCAGAACCACAGAAAGGTGGTTTCTTGCATGGGTCTGTATGTGCAGAGATGTGCATAGCAGAACGGGCCTGTGAAGGGTGGTACGCAGAGGGGTCTGAGGTTAATGGATGGTATGGATTTATGGATAATTTTGGTTACACTGGCTGGTTTCTGAGTTCAAAGCTCTTGCTGTTGAGAAGAGACTCTTTTCCATTTAGCTTGAAACGCATGTACGGTGTGGCCAAATAGTAGAACAGCAGGCGAAAATGCATCATCAGCTCATAGACCATCAGTCAAAAAAGATAGTGCTTACATCATTAGATGTGAGATCATCACAGAACAAAATTGATAGAGGAAATTAATTATACAGCTTTTATATTAATCCAAATATCTCTAGCTGTGATGTTGAGTCTACTAGCACGCTTATAAAATTTTTAGTATATGATGTCATGCCTCACTGGAGGAGAAAGTCTTTTGGAGTGTTAAATTCTGTTGCCTTGAGCACGGAGGTCTGATGGCTTACTGGGCTGCGCATGAAGCTGCATTTTGGGAGGTTTGTGTTTTTGTCACTGTTAGTAAGTCATTCATGAGTGTTGCTGTGAGCCTGCCTCTTACTAGGTGGTTGCGTGATTTCTGGAGGCTTTTGAATTAAACTTATGCAGAAAAGTGAAGACATATTGAAGTATTTGCCAGAAAAAGTACTCATGTTTTTGATACAAAATTATTTCCATTTGAACTTTCAACAAACAGAATGGTGGTAAGAAGCACTGAAGCAGGTAGACAAGCTTTCTGTGATGGCTGGGAGAATCTGAGCGTCAGCATCTTCAGGCTGGCTGACAAATGTGGTGGAGATAATGTACCAGGATAGAACGCTGCAATGGCGTCTATGTTTTGGTATTCTGAAGTTTAGTTTCCGTATGTCTAACCATTTTATTTTTCCCCATGTAATTGAGCACTGTAGAGATCATAGAATCATAGAATCATTATGGTTGGAAGAGACCTCAAAGATCATCAAGTCCAACCGTATACCTGATGCCACCATGCCCACTAAACCATGTCTTGAAGTGCCACATCTAAACGTTTTTTGAACACCTCCAGGGATGGTGAGTCCACCACCTCCCTGGGGAGCCCGTTCCAATGCTTAACGACTCTAAGAGTGGAAGCCCATCAGATGCCCTGTGATAGAAACTATATTTAACAGTCTTCTGTAGTATGAAAGAGACTTGGGCGTGGCTTAGAATTTTTCATAGCGAAATAGATCACAGGAGCTGTTACGTGCATGAAGGAAAGACACGTTCAGCAACTGCTTGTAATGTGTACACAGTGTGCATGCAGGCAGAGGGGGGAAAAATAAAATCCCCAATTTACAATCGGCTTATTTCTGCTGTGTTTTAAGAGGATCTAGACGTAGCATTGTGTGAAAGATAATGTACCCTTTATTCGTTTTGGAATTTAACGTCTACTCTGAGAGACAGACACATCTAATCTAAACGTGTTAGCAAAAGTCAGAAATGCAAAGGCATGTTTTATTTATGTGTAGAACATCACAGATTTATTTCATTGTTTACTCCTGTGTTGATAAATGCTGCAAAGCTTTAGATGTGGAGGTGAAGTAGTACTTCTTGTTCTGGGTCTCTGGGGTGTGCAGAATCAGACCTAATTTGATTAGAGGCACCCTTCTTTTCAAAGCAGCGATATCTGAAATCTGTAACTTACATACGCACACAGCTTTCACGCTGTTCAGAGACCCCAGGCAGGGCTGCCCACCGTTTCCTGGTGTTTTAAAGCCTCTGGCAATAGCCGGTAGGAAAAATGTGTCACTGTGGGAAATGGATTATACAAAATGCCTTACTATGCTGGTACTCTGGAGAACTATTGATGGATACAGGAGACATGGACGTTTAGCTGGTGTTAGCAGATGTCTCTAAATGCTGTGCCAATAGAATGAGCTATTTAAGGAGAGAAGTTGCTGCTGTTTGTTATTTCAGGTGAATGCAAAAGGAAAGTGCCTTAGGATAGCTGTGATGGACTGATAGTTTTGAGCACACTGACGTTGATGACGATGCTCTGTTTTGAGAGAGAATGTCCCCAGTGTCATGCTGGGGGAGGTGGCCAAGCTGTGCGTGGGGCTGCAGTCACCACTATTTGTTAGTTCTGGCAGTTGTTAGTTACAGGAGGAAAAGAAAGAACAAGACCTGAGCAATGTGGAGCGTCACAGCGTGTGCCCAGTGCTGCGTGCAGGCTGTCCCAGTGGGACCCGGGGTCGCTGCAGGTGAGCCACCTCCCTGGCTGCCGAAGCGGGCAGCAGCCTTACAGCTTTGCTTTGCTACTTGGAAATGCTTAAGGATAGCAGCACGGTGGCTGTACCCCCGTCCTGGCATGTGCTGAGGGGCAGTGGGCAGGCTGGCAAGACCACTTTGTTCCTTCTGGATACGGCAACCAGAAGAGTGAGGACTTTTCTCCTGGAAAACTGTAATTTTCCAGTCTTCAGCCAGCAAAGAGAGAAAAAGCTCTTAAATCGTTGTGTCTGCAAGGAGTTGAAAGCACAGAAATCCACTCTTTTCCCTCTATGATCTTGGGCTGGGACAAGAGGAGACCCCTGCGTCAGATACTAACATGCCCATTCAAAAAGCATATGTAAAATGTAGTTTAAAAAGAAACTAAAACTTGAGTTCATCCCTAGTGTCTCCTGCAAAGGGTTCCTGGCTTTTTATATAGTTCATCTATACTCAGAAGTACTTTTTTTTTTTTTTTTTTTTTTAGCTGTGCTGTGCTATGAGCTTTGAGAGGACCTACCTTTCTTGGCCACCGCTGGATCTGTCCCATTCAATTAAAAGGGGGGGAAAAAAAGTATGGGAGACACCTATAAGGATGTGTTGGGAGCAGTGCAAGGCCCAGAATCTTGTGCTTGGGTGCTTGCTGGTGCAGGCTGAGCCTGTGCAGCTCTGGGGCTTGGGCAGTGCCTGCCCCTGCAGTGGGAGCTGTGAGAAAAGGATGCGTTTGACCGCTATCGCCCATGTCAGAGGCTACCCTTCGCTCCAGCAGTATAAGGTTGTAGTAATGAACGCAGGGGAAAGGCGCTCAGAGTGAAAGTGACCTTGTGAACCTTAATTGCTGACTCATTTGCACCCACTCTGATGCTCCCTGAAGGCTCTGTGGTCTGGTGGCTGTTAGTAGAGGCATCCTGTGGGAGGGTCTTCACCTTTGTTTCCGTAATTTGGGTATTAGGCTCTTGTATAACAAAATATTCCTGGTCATCTTGCAGTTCTGAGTCTTTCCTTCCTTCTGCTCTTGGATTATACTTGCTGCTCTGTTATCTTTAATAACAAATGTTATTCTGTTGGGCATACTCATTAGCCAAATGTTGATGGTGGAGTTAACAGGAAAAATATTCTAATGTTCTGGACTAAGTCAAGTAATAGAGGCTTCAGTCTTTGTACCAACCCACAGCATGCTGGTACATCTCTGAAATTCTTAATTTGCATGTTTTGTATGTATTTTTTCTCATTATGTTCTTTTTTTGTGAAAAGAAATACTGTATTATTGAAAGACAAAGTAAATTAAGTAAGCTCGGTACTAAAACAGTCATCACAAAATGTATCAGTTATATGCAGTAATGAGTACCTAGACCTTTGATGGTGCAGGAATAAATTACTAGCTCTTTTTACTCATTTTTTAGCTTTGATTGGAAAAGTAAAATTGGAGCTTACCTTCCTTCTTCTTACACTCGGCTTCACTTAAATAGAACTCAAAGCAAGATGTGATTTCTTATCCTATTCTGGTGGAGGCTTGGGTAGCCTTTTTTAGACAGGTGTACAAGGATCTATTTTCGGGGTGGATGTCCACGGGACCCTTAGCAGAAGTCGAGACCTTGACAGATAGCAGAGCCGCTTGGAAGAGGTGGTGCTTGCAGGCCGCTGCTCTTTCTCTGCCAGCCTTTGCAGCTGATCAATTCATTACTCCGCTGAGTGCTTAAAGAGAATACCCTTGTGGCTGTTCAACGTGGCTCCAAAACAAAAACATATTTTGCTCATTTAATAATTGAAAATACATTATTATGTAAGGTTTCTTTGGTACTTTATGGTGCTAGAAGAGCTATTGTTATTGAGCTTTAACCCCATATTTAACTCCCCGCTCTTCTAAAGTCTGATTGAAGACGTTGCTTAAAATCCAAGCAATTTTAATGACTCTGACCAACTTCTTTATTTCTTTTTTTTTAAGAATCAATTATGAATCTTGATCTAAATATGTTCTGTGCTCCCTCTGCTGGCTCAGCAGCAAGGATTAATGCTTTGCCTGCCCTCCCCATGGGGAGCGGTGATGGACGTTTGCCCACAAAGTATGAATACAGGAGCAGGAGCTTCATTAAAATTACAGCAGGAGAGACCTCGGTGCATCAGAAAGGAAAAGGTGGTTTGGGCTGGGAAACCCATTTTGTATTCAGTGGTAGCGTAAGGTTTTACTAACAGAGTTAGAGCTATAATTTGAAAATACTATGTCAGTAAAAAAGGTGGCATCTTTTAAAGGTGGTTAGCTTTTTCAAAAAATAAAATAGGAAGCGGGCAGTATTGACAGGAGAATAACATTTTAGTAGTAAGCTTGGGGAAGCTGTAGTTTGTACGAAGGTAGAATCAGGCTTTTTACAAGCAATTAAAAGAGCAGGGGGAATTAAATGCATTTTAGGTATAATTTGATGCCTACAGTTTCTTTTTGCTTAGAAACCAGTGAATATGTGTTAAATTTATCTTGACATGTGAAAAAGATGTAATGACTTGTACTAACAAGATAAAGGAGAAGGCAGCACTTAATTTCCTAGGTAATACACAAAATAAAAATGATTTGCATGCCTTCAAATGATTATGCACAACCTTATTAAATGCCGTGCAATACAAATGAAGAACAAATGAGTTACCTAGATAGGACACATTTTTGTGACTACAGAGTGCCCATGGAGGGGCCTGAGATGCAGGACTCGTTCTCCACTGGCGCTCTGGTTTTTGATAATCGTTGCTGGCAAGGCAATGTGTTGAGAAACACAACATCAAGAACATAAAATGGCAATGAAATGTCTGTGTAATATTTCATGGTTACACGGTAGTGTTTTGGTTAAGGATGTGTTTGTTGTCTGAATTTAAATTGTCTGAGTTGCTCTGCCCTATACGTTTACTCCCCAGTTGCTGCGTAAGGTGCAACCCATTGGTGATGCTTACAGCCCTGCTGCTGTTTTCTTCTAGGGACTCTCCTGGTAACTTGACGTTTTCTGCTCATGTTTTACAGGCAAATTGCACTGTTCGAGATTCCAGAGGGCATTTGGTTTCTCTGTAGACTACTGTAATGAGTAATGGCCCTAGTAGCAATAGCGAGTAGTGCTGCGTATATTGACTGGTGCGGCACTGTAATGAGGCGTGGAGAGGAGCTTTGTGCCCAACTCACTCCGTTTGAGTTGTCAGTCACTGCCACATCATGGTCGAAACAGTTTATTGGGTATGACTGCCAAATTTTACACAGGTGCCAGATTAATTTTGATATATTGTACTTGTAGCAGTGACTCTGGACAGTTTGCGATGTCTCCGCTGGAAGACTGTCAATAGAAGTGTATAAGCAGTTGGCTAACATATCAATGTTGCTGTAAATAATTTCCTCTAGTATTTTCAAAACATCTCAAAGAGGAAATATATTACACATAAACAGTGAAGGGTTCCTACTGTAAGCTAGACTTCTATCCGGTTTCAGATTGCCCTTTAGATGGGTAAGGGCCGTTGGAAGTGTTGCTTTGCTGCTGTTCCTCAGCCCCTGGCGTGACAAGTCCACTCTGCTCTGGGTGAGATGAGTATTCAGATCTCCTGCTGCTTCTCTTGCTCGGGTCTCTCTCTCCCAAAAACCTCTGTAGAGTCAAGGACTGCGATGCAGATGCTTTTTCTTTGAGAGGTTTGGAATTTGCCATCTTCAGCTTTATTACATATCCCTGTGATGCACAAATACCTCCCTCAAAGGTCCCACCTGGCAAATGTCCTTTCTTCCTCTTCCAACCCACCCTGCTTGTGTTGCTTACAGGAGACTGATGTGCCATAATGACAGCTCTGTCAGTGCAAAGCCTGGGATGCCACACGTACCGGGCAGTGGTGCAGACCTTCCTCAAGCTTTGTGAAGCGTGGCGGTGGGACGGTGGTGTGGCTGCTGTACCGCAGTCAGGCTGCCTCTGCCTGTCCGGCACTGGAAAGGGTGCCGTGTGCTGGATCTGGGTTAAAGTGGAGTTGTACTATCAGGGCAAATGTGGGCGAGTTAGTTTGAGGTAGAAGAATAGTTCGGGTTGAAATACAAATGAGTTAGCTTTGGTGGTGCCAGCTACTTGTAATTCCTGGGAAAGCGTGCTCAGAGCAGCGTGGAGACCCAGAGTCCTGGCACCTGTCTCTAGTACTGGACTACTAACTTTCTTGCTTAAGAAGCAATGTAGCAAGTAATTCTAATCCCTAATGCTGCTTCCTTTTTTTAAATGCTCCGGCGTTTGTTCTCTCATCTCTTGAAGTGAAGAAAAGGCTTTGAGCCCACAGTCTCTAGACTTCCCAAATGAGAGATCCTCATTTCTCCTAAGAGCCGTATCTTGCCTTCTGCAGCTGGTGTGTCACGATCAAACTTAATGACTAGTTCAGACCTCTGGACACTGAGTCGTTCAGATGGTTTCTTCTACTGTTGCTGTTGTCTCGCCTGATGTCCATGCGCAGTTGTGTTCCTTAATTATTCAGCTTTTGGTATACTTCTAGAATACAAATGTTTTTTCTCTGCCTGAGTAATCTGAGGGGGGAAAACCCCAACCCTAATTTTTCAGTGAATATTAGCCGTGTTCAAAAGCTGTTCTTTAAAAGCAGATTTGAAAAGTGGCTTCTACTAACACAGTGTGATGTTTAAAGCAATCTACTGACCATACAAATCACGTTAGTTATTTACTTGCTTCTTGCCTCCTTCTCCATGATTTTATAGCAAGGCACATTGATGAATCTTGCTTTTCAGTAGCAGCCTTCCAAGAATTAAGCTATTACTGGAAACTGATCCAGCTCTGCTTTCTTCTTTTGTAACCATATTCCAGTTCACAGTGGAAGTTTGTTTTATTTCATACCTTCCTGCTCTCCCTGGTGAGGTAGCCTTATGATAAATTAATATCCTAATGATATTTCACTGAAATTACTGACTGGTTTGGTTTTTATTCCCTGTTTTGTTAAAACTTGCAAAGATTTGTAATGAGTTGAGGAAGCGTTTTCCAGAAACTGTGCTCATTTTATTTGTAGTCTAACTTTAGTACAGGGCTTTGTAACTTGGCAGTAAGTAGTTGTATTGGACAGGCTATTAGGAAATACATGATGAGAGCAATCTGGGGACAGGGTAACCTTACAGGTTTCTTCTGCCTGTAAATTCTGGGATTTTATTTTTTAGTCTTCTAGCACCCCCGAGAAAATTAAAGTCACCAAAAAAAAATAATTTTCTGGAAGTAGTAATTTTTCAACTTTTGTTTCTATAGCTTTATGGTTTGCTTTTAGGCAAAAATAAATGAAAGAATAGAGTGTTGATCATGTAATTCTCATGCAGCCCGTCTTTGGGACAATGCAGCTACAAATCTCTGCATTATTTGTAGGCTTTTTACAAGTGAAATGAATGGATTGGATAATATTCCTGTCTGTGAAGTACCTTTTTTTATGGTGGGCCCTGATTGCAGCTGGAGGTTTTGGTGATGTTTCTGGACTAATAACCTCAATGCTCTGGACCAGTTATTCAGCCTTTCTTTGGGAAAGTGTTTTGGGTGAAACTAAAGGTGGTACTTGGGGTTGATCAACACAAGACACTTGCGTATTTGTAGGACCATCTGACCTCTCCAGGTGTAGCAGATGGAAACTGAGGATTTTTTTATTTGCTGGGGTTCTGGATATATCTGATAGTGATCGTTTTCAGTTGAATGACTGCAATTATTTTGTCGCATCAACAGCAGTCACTGTATGCAGCTAAAAGATTACAAAGCTTGTAAGAACAAAAAACTCAGCCTCTGTTACCCTTACGGGGGCTGCCTTCATGTCAAGACAACTTTTATGCAGTAAATGTAAATGTTATAAATGACTGTGTTGTGGAGCAGCTCAGTGGAGAGTCCCTGAGAAGAGAATCATGTCTTGGTGCAGTCGGTTTGAGGTGGAAGTAGAGTAAAACCACTGTGACAGCGGCTGTCTTGTACTCGATTTTAGAGCAATAAACCCCCAATCACTGTCATATTCAACTTCTGTAATGAGAATGACATGAAAATTATGAAGATAAGAATTCTTTCTTTGTTCTTTTTTCATTTGTAAAAGAAACAGCTGAAAGTTTAAAGTGGCCGCAGAATGCACGGTGACTGCTTAGAGGCAGTGGTGAAGAGCAGACTTAGGCCACCAATAAAAAAAGTTTTTTTGGGGGAGAGGGAAACCCAATATTGTCAAACCAAAGAAGATGACTAGAAGTAAAAAGACACTTCTCGGAAAGAGGAAGCTGCCATAAAACAAGGAAACTAGAAGAGGCCATGAATTCTGGAAAGTTGAATGTAGGAACAAAATAGGAAAATCTGCTTCTGAGATTGAAGATCAGTTTATTAACGACTGTAAGTAAAAGCCACTAATAAAACCTTTTCTAGACAGATTGACTTCCAGGCGTAAAAGGAATGTTTGAGAAAGATAGGAATGAAAATTTGGAAACTAAACTATTTCTTTGTGTGTGAGAGGATTGTAGGGTGACTTGCACATGTTGGAGTCTTTTTCTTCCAGAAGACTTTTCTGATGAACTGTCTCAAATTGAAGTGTCGGTGGAATAGGATTTATAATTAATTGGTGAAAGGAACTGTAACAAATCATCAGGACTAAATGGTATTAAATCAAGATTGCTAAAAGCATTTGAATGTGAACTCATGAGCTCTGACTCTGGTGTGTAACCTATTACTTAAGTTGGCCTTGATGTCAAAGAATAGAAGATTACAAATGTGATGCCAGGATTTTTTTTTTCCTTTCTTTCTTTCTTTTTTTTCTCCCTCCTTTCTTTCTTTCTTTTTTTCCTCCCTCCTTTCTTTCTTTCTTTTTTTCCTTTCTTTCCCTTCAGAGCTTGGTGGGTGTTGCAAGGAACTACAGATAGTAAATGTACAGGGCACATTGAAAGAAACTGTAATAAAGAATAGTCTTAATGAAGACATGGGGAAAAGTCAATATTAGCTCTTGGAGAGGAGAGCCTGCAAGTATGTGGGTGTAGGCGAGCACGGCAGGCGTAGCTTTCCAGGAAGGTTACAAGAAGGTCCCTCACTGAAAGCTCAAATCTCCCAGGTAGAGCCTCTGCTTGCCTGGTCACAGCAGAGCAATAGGCTATGTGCGGTTGAGAGGAATATGGAAAAAAGGGGGTAAGAAAAAAACATTATTTATGATTTCTTGTAATTTCATGACTTCTGTACTGCCACTGGGGTTCTCAGGCAGGGGATTTGAGTCTGCCGGCAGGAATACTTTAAAACTCATCACAGAGAGGCTGAATGTTCAGAGTGAACTAAAGGAAGACGGTTAGTACCTGTTAAATCCCAAGTTTTACATATCACCTGCAACTTGGAAAATTACTAATTGATAGTTGTTAAAAACTGATACAGAGGGATTTTAATTTTTTTATATACTACTACTATTTTTACAGTTCACTTGCTGTAGGCAACTACCAGAGCAGGGAGGGCTGAGCTGGGCTTTCAGATCTGGTGTGGCCACCAGATACTTTCGGTTGGTTTGCACTGGCAATGACTGAGTTATTAGAGCAGTGTTACGGAAAGGCATGGTGGGCTGTACTCCTGTGGCATGCGGATATATATAAATACCTATTTTCTTTTTAAGCGTGGAAAAGAGAACATATGGGTTCCGCTCTGGGTATTGTAGTCTAACTTCAGGTTCTACAGAGTTTGAAGTTATTTGAATAAAAATATTTAAAGGAAAGAATAGAAGCCTTTCAGAACATATGAGTCCTCTGCATTATGACAAGATAATGAACATTCAGCTTGTTCAAATTATTCTTTGTTTCTGCCACCTTCATCATGTTGAAACTAAAAACGTTCAGAGGCTGCAGAGAGGAGAAGAAACAAAGATGATATGCTTGAGATCAAGAATCCAGATTCCCAAGGTTACCTATTTTCTTGATGTGAGGAAGGGAAAATGGGTTTGAGCCGCTTGCCCAAAACCTGTTCTGATGTTCTGGTGATAGCTGTCTATTTAATGCTGTATTTTAGACATCTGATGTCCTGACTTCTCTCCCTTGCTTCCCATTATAGTTGAAATTTTGCTTTTGATAATCACTGTATTGGCCACATAGCAGTTCCTTTGGATGCATGTGCTGTTCATGTTGCATAGCAGGGATATTATACTGACACCTGGAAGAGGGGCTGCAAACACTGGAGTGTTTATTGCCATTCAGCAGCACTTTCATTTGAGGTTTGTGATGGAATTTGCCAGCTCCTGCAGGACCATTCTTACTTAGTATTTCTGGCAGTGTATATTTGCTTTTGTTACAAGAAAAACTCCAGGAGAGCAGCAGCATGTTTACAAAATGAAAACTGTTTCATCATGGTGTCTGCAGCTTATAGAAGGCTTCAGGGACTGAATGTGTGCAAGTCTGTGTACATGGCAACCTTAGCTTGAACCGAAGTTGTGTGGGGGTCTTTTTTGGTGTTTTGTTTGTGGGGTTTTTTTGTTTGTGTGTTTTTTTGTTTGTTTTTTTTTTTTTTCCCCTCCCCTTCATTTTCTGCCTCCTGACTCCACCTTTCCTGTTCTTTATGGGGCTGGCTCAGCCTGGGTTGGCTGCTGGATTAAAAATGTTTGGGGGGATATGTTGTTCAATAAATTGCAATTAATGTAGATTATTCATTTTTTTGTTTATATACAGTGTAAGGACTTCACTACCTTTGTACTGAAAATGCATTGGTTTTGGACAGAGGATAATTATATGCATCTTTTGCTCATCTCACATTGAGATACAAAAGACTTAATAGCTCAATTTAAAGGGCTTGCTTGTCGTTTCCATCAGTGGAACTTCAGGTAGGGTTATTTCAGAAAAGGAGGAGAACTTGCACTGCTTACAATTAGGAAAAGAGAAGTGGAAATAATTTTTAAATATATATATATTGTATCTATGTATTGTGTCTGTACTGACATACTTTAGAATTAATAAAGTGATATTTACATAGTAATAACTTCATTTCTGGAATTTGCTGCAAGAAAGATTCATTTTTTTCCTCCTGGCTCAAAAAACACCAACCCAATAAAAATATGGTATTATTACCAACAGTAACAGATATACAGCATAGGATAATTTTAACCAGCTCTCATTTTTTTAGAATATAGAGTTGCTTGTTTGAGGGGTCAGGAACCTGTTCTTTGCACTGTACCTGAGTCTAATATTTTGCTGCTCACTTACATGTCTTTTCCTTGATTTTTAAGCGTGGCTAGTGGCTTCCTGAAGGCAGCTTGCCAGGGGTGGATTTGGCCACTGCAGCAGGGTTTGTGCATGTGCAGGAGGCCATCTTCTGTCCCCTGCTTAAGTGTGACTGTACAAACTAGATTTTAGTCCTTATAAACCTTTTAAATCCATTTTAATTCCTTTTAGGAGTTGCAGAGGCTTGTAGGGGCTAAATAATTCTTGTTTTACTAGAGGGATGCTGTTAGGCTTAGTATCTTATTATCAGAAGCAAAAAAATCAAAAGCAATGAATTGTCAGGAATCCACATGTGCTGAACATGCCATCCGGACTGCCCTGGTGATGCCCAGCTGTTGGCGTGTGAGTTTTCTTGTGCACGGGAGGTATTCGGTTGCATTCTGTAGGAGTCAGTAAAGCAGTCTGAGTAAAGCAATGTGAATGTAATGGCTAATTCTCAAATCAGTTATCTCTTGGAGCGCTTTCCTCTGGCATTAGGTTGATCCAAGAGAAGTCTCTCCATTGGACTTAAAAATTTGTTTCTAAATTAAAACCAAAATAATTTAGCCATGAAGTAAATTGCATCATTCCTTGTGCCCTCTTTTTCACGTTACTGAAGTGTCTGTAGTGAAGCTCAGATTGATGAGATCTATTTTGGGAGCTAGGTTTTTAACTGAAGAAAAACATTCTGAGAGAGAGAGTTTATTAGTGAATTAAAAAATACTTCTGACCTTTCAGGTTTTCAGAAGGCACTGAGTGACACCAAATGTTGATTTTATTTTATTTTATTTTTTCTCCACGTAAAGCAGAACAAATCCCCTCTTACTGTTTGTATCACCCTACTCTGTCTCTTCTTTTTGTGAACCTTCTGTTAAAATGGAACTGGTGTCTGAACAACATTTTTGGTGATATTTTATGAAGAGAATAGAGAGAACCGTGTTGTCACTGGCCTGCTCTCTGGTTCCTTCACTAGTTGTTCTTCCCGGTTTACCAGTACCATTTTTCTTATACTCAGGTGTGCGCTGAAGAATTTGCTTTTAAAGAGAAAAGCAATGCCAATGCCACTTCAAATTTTTCCCTGTATTTTTTCCCCTGGTGTGAGTACACGTCACATCTAGTCCACTGCTATCGCAGGCAATTGCAGCAGAGTCCTCCTTGTAATTTGTTCAAGTACCACTTAAAAAAAAAA
The DNA here is from genome assembly GCF_000690535.1 of Cariama cristata. Taxonomy (NCBI): domain Eukaryota; kingdom Metazoa; phylum Chordata; class Aves; order Cariamiformes; family Cariamidae; genus Cariama; species Cariama cristata. Next base: position 511 of record NW_009606222.1, on the reverse strand, counting down.
AAAATAATTTTTTTTTGTGGCTGTTTTTTGGTGGCTGAATGGGCAGAGCAATTTTTTCCATATTAAAAGTTTCTCCAGTTTCTAGCCTAAATTTGTTTAGGGATCGTTTGTCTGCAGGGTCTTTGTGTTGGAGGAGTATTTTGTCAATGTGAGTGACCAGGGCTGCCCGTGGGGCTGTACTGAGCCTCGCGTAAGGCCAGCAACAGAAATGCTTCTCTGAGGCTTTTCTCAGAGCTGTGTCACTTATCTGTCCTCCATCTAATACACCAAATCTTTTCTTTCTTAATTGTTTTCTAGCTGGTTGTACCAGAAATTATTCTTGTTTTTTTCTTGAGTGCACAATTTTGTATGTGGTACTAAGTATTTGGGTCTATATTTGTTACCTGTCCTTAAAATCAGCCTGTTGTTAGCGTATGACGGATGTCATCCTCTACACTGACATGCGGCAAACTTGATTAGGGGTTTTCTTTTGTGTTCAAGTGGCTTTTATTTATATATATACATATATATA